>NC_056747.1:172212592-172465092 GCF_019279795.1 Protopterus annectens | reverse complement strand
TTTTTTGCCGTGCGGTGCCCGAAGCAGAAGCAGTTCGCAAGTGCCGGTCAGCTGACTCCGGAAATTTTCGTTTTCGACTTTCCGAACCGAAGTCTTCAACTAAATCTAAGTACCCCGTTGGGGAAATTTTTTCTTGCTTTAAACCAATGTCAGTAAATGTCAGTAATTGTATTTCGTGTGGAAAGCAAATACCTCATAAAGATTTTCATTCGTATTGTATTCCTTGCTTAGGCCCTGCCCACGATGTACCTTGCTGTAGGTTTTGTGCCTTATTTAAACAACAAACTATTAGTCTGTGTATTTATGCTTCTAAATATTTTGGTACTCTTTTCAATTACCCAGCTATAGCTTCGGTAAGCCACCCGACTACTGACATTTTGAAAAAAACGCAGAGATTAAGACGGAGAGAGGCCGCCTAGGTCCAAAGCTGCTGACACTTCTACGATAGTCGCCAGTTCGCCGGTACTCAGTGAGGTGCTTTTGCAGCCCCTGAAACCCGCTACTTCAGATTCGCAGGCCTCTACTGAGACCCATTCGGAGTCCGGTATGACACGAGATGCTTCAGCTGTGGAACCTGCGGATGTCTCTACCTTGGATGGGTCCGGAGCCGCTGTGCAGGCACTGGCTTCTGAGGGTGTATTAAGGCCTACTGACTTGCATATTAAACCAATGCCATCTTCTTCTTCAAGGCCTAAAATTCAATCCATGCCTAGAAAACTGATGCCCAGACCGCATGGTCAGGTGTCTATGCCTGAAAAACAAATAAGAATGGCTGAAGACCTTATTACTTTAATCAGGGAAAGCTAACCAATTTGCTCATGATACTTCTGATCAGGATTCTGAATTTTCTGTTCCCTCCGACCAGGATTTACCCTTATCTACTTATGAGGATTCTGATGCAGAGGACTCTATTCTGTCTGCTTCCCCTCCAGAGAATTTTTCTTTTGGTGAAACCTTGCATACTCTTAGGGAGCATTTTCACTGGGAAAGCCAGGATTACTCTTATTCTAAAAAGAGGCTTAGGGATTTCTTACTCCTGCCCCAACGCAGGCCTTTAGCTATCCCCCCTGTACTGGACATTGTTGATGCCTTTTCTGAATCTAGCTTGGCCCCTGATTCCTTAACTCCTGCTCCCAGAAAACCAGATAGATGTTACAGGGTTCATAACTCTCTTTAAAAATCCTACTGCGGATCCTGAGACCATTTCACAGTGACCCAAGGGCATTAAGGCTACTACTGCCAAAAATCCTAACCCCCCTGATAGAGATTCCAAGGAGCTGGATAGATGAGGTAAGAAAGTATACACTTCTGCTACCTTGGCCATTAGGGTCTTAAACTGCCAGTTTCATATGTTGAAGTATCAACAGCATATTACTGGATTGCTTAAACAGAAACTGATGATTCCTGACTGTGCTGAAAGTAAGGATTTACAGGACTTAATGCATTCTGCTGAACAAGTTGGAAAACATACTTTGCAATGTGGTTTTGATTCACTAGAGGCATCTTACAGGGCTGCTGTCACTGGGTCTGTACTTGGAAGGCATGCTTGGCTTAAAAAGCAATCTTTGCCAGATCATTGTAAAGCTAAATTGCTGAATGCTCCCTTAAACCAGGGCCACCTGTTTGGCAACAAAGCAGTAGTAGTACTTAAAAAGATGGAGGAAAAAGCTAAATCTATGCAAACTGTTACAGATTTCCTGCAGGTACAGCCTCCAAGATTTATTAGGCATTGGCCCTCGTAAGAATTGGTCCTTTCCTGCCTCTTCCAGGCCTTCTCAGTCCAAACCCAGAACCAGCAGATCACCCAGGCTTCAATCCCAAGGTACGCACAGGACTAAGCAGTGGGGCGCTCCCACTTCCAAATCAGGTAGTAGTAAGACTACCCCCTATGGTAAACTGTCTCAGTGACTTTACTATAAAACTTCCAAGCCCTTCTTAACTGACTGCTCCTTTAGGGGTAAAGATTGTTGTGTAGCCAAAAAACTGGGAACTCATTACCAAGGACAAATGCATTTTAAATACCAAGGATACAGATTCCACTTCCACACTTTACCAACCCCAAACGATTGGCCAGAGGCTCAAAAGGAAGTACTTAAGTATAAGAGCTATTCAAACTGTCCCAGAAGAGGAAAGGGGGCGAGGTTTTCACTCAAGACTTTTCCTGGTGCCCAAAAAAGATAACACATAGCGTCCTATCCTGGATTTCTCTATCCTAAACACCTTTTTGGCGATCCCAAAATTCAAGATGCTAACTATTCACCAGCAAGGATGCATGGTTGGCAACACTGGATTTAAAGGAAGCCTTCCTGCACATCCCAATCAGGGAATCTTGCAGAAGATACCTATGCTTCAAAGCAGGCTACATGCCCTTTCAGTTCTCTGCACTGCCCTTTGGCTTATCTACTGCGCCCAGGGTATTCAGAAAGTGCCTAGCTCCAGTCATTGCTTTTTGCAGGCTAAGAAATATTCAAATATACCCATACCTGCACAATTGTCTAATTCAATCAGAAAGCCAGGACATACTTTTGAATCATCTGGCATTTGTACAAAAAGTGCTAACTTGTCTGGGGTACACCATAAATGAAAATAAATCGCATCTTGTACCTTGTCTACAAGTTGTATTCCTGGGAGCAAATTTGAATACAACTTCCCAGATGGCTTTCCTCACGCCAGAGAAACAAGTTCATTTGACAGCTTACTTCAAAGTAATGGCCACAAAAACCCTGCTATCTGCAAGACAAGTACTGCAAGCCTTGGGGTTCATGGCCTCTTGCATTCTCCTAATTCCTTATGCAAGACTGCATATGAGGAAACTACAGTGGTATCTAAAAAGCATATGGTGTCAACATTCTCAGGATCTAGAAGCAATGATTCCTATCGTACCTTGCCTACGGTTAGAGTTCCTTTGGTGGGCAAAGGCCTGCCACCAAAACAAGGGCCTGCCATTCATTCTACCCCCTGCCACCCAAACCCTAACAACAGACGGATTAGACTGTGCATGGAGGGCTCACTTGGCAGGGAAGTGCATTCAAGGCAAATGGAACCCAAGTCAAATGCACCTGCATATCAATTAAAAAGAAATGTTAGCTGTACAGAATGCTGTGACAGCCTTCAAGGACCACATTTTTCCAGGACAATTAATGGTAAACACGGACAACACCACTGTTATGTGGTACATAAACAAGCAGGAGGGAATCCACTTATACCCTCTCTGCAGACTAGCCATTTCTCGGTGGAACACAGCTTTGAGCTACCAAGTGCACTTACAGTTTCAGTTCCTGCCAGGAAAGCTAAACGCACTGGCAGAAGAACTAAGCAGAAATCTCTTGGACCCACATGAATGGAAACTGAAACCAAAGACATTCAACATGTTGATAAACAAATGGGGGAGCCCAGATATAGACCTGTTTGCCTCCCCCCAGAACTACCAGTTGGACAAATTCAGCACAAGGATTCCCCACAAACCAGCTTGGAAAGTGGATGTCCTGTCCTTCACGTGGAAAAATCTATCAGTTTATGCCTTTCCTCCTCTGCCTCTCCTCTCCAAGGTACTACTAAAGATCCAACAGGACAAACCAAGGACAATACTGATTGCACCAGACTAGCCACGCCAACACTGGCACCCCCTTTTGCACAGTGTGTCACTGCTGGCACCATGGCACCTGCCTCAGACCCCTACCCTACTGTCCCAGTAGGAGGGCCAGATTCTGCACCCTCAGCTTCAAATCCTGAACCTGGCAACCTGGCTAATTACCTGTTCTCTCGGTTACCATCCCTCAGTGAAGTGTTGGATGTCATTCTGGAGGCAAGGAGGCCTAGTATTAGAAAATCGTATGCTGAAAAATGGAAAATATTTTGTTCCTGGAACCAAACTCAGGGGATGGGCACAGCAGCGCCCAATTTACCTCAGATTCTTCAATACTTAACTGAGATGGTTCACAAGGGCCTTTCCTTTTCCTCCATCAGAATTCATGCCTCAGCCATTTCAGCTCATTATAACACAGAGCCACTTCTCTTCTTTCATCCACTGCTGAACCAGTTCCTCAGAGTGGTCAAAAACTTAAGACCACCCAGGAAAGCCCCAACTACAGCCTGGGACTATAACTTTGTATTGGAAAATCTCATTCTACCTCCTTTTGAGCCAGCTGCAAGTGCAGAGTTAAAATTCCTTTCTTGGAAAACAGCCTTCCTTTTAGCCATCACTTCAGCAAGAAGGGTGTCTGAATTACAGGCCCTTATGGCAGTGGAGCCTTTCATCATCTTTCATGCGGACAGGGTGTCCCTCAGGACCAGTCCCTCCTTCATGCCTAAGGTAGTATCCAGTGTGGCTCTTAATCAGTCTGTTCATTTGCCAACCTGCCTTTCTAATCTACAGAACAAAGGCGAACGGATACTGCACTCCTTAGATGTGCACAGACAACTTAGATTCTACTTGGACAGGACTAAACCTCAAAGGAAATCTGAACAACTGCTGGTGGCATTTGCTGCAGGGGCAGAGGGGAAGACCATTGCAAAGCAAACCATTTCTAAATGGATAGGCCGTTGCATTCATTTCTGCTATAAGCACCATGGAAAACTTATCCCATAGGGGATAAGACCACATTTAACCAGGGCTGCATCTGCCTCTACAGCCTTTCTCAGAGGTGTCCCTACCAGGGACATCCTAGAAGCTGCTATCTGGAGTTCTGTACATACTTTCACCAAGCATTACCATTTGCCAATTTTCTCTAAGTCCAGAGCTGGTTTTGCCACTGCAGTCTTGCAGGGCCTCATGGCTGGTCCTAATGCTATCTAAATTCCTCCTCCCATCGTTAGCTTTGGGAATCTACCCAAATGTGATGACTGCATCAGTGAAACACTAAGAACATAGTACACTTGTGTACACTTACCATAAATGTAGATGTTCGAGTGTATTCACTATTGCAGTCCTGGTTACTCTCCCTCCAGCCCCCTGACTTCTTTTGGCTATACCTCTATTCCGTTTTCTATGCTTAAAAGCTTTTTGGTGTATTTGCTTTTTTGTTGGAGGTGTAACCCTGTATATATATTTAATTGTTTCCTTTTAGGGGAGCACCTGACATCTGGAACAAGAAAAACTCATGTAATGGCGTCGGCTGTGTGCTTTATACCCCTGACTACCTGACGTCATGGAAGATGAGAGAGGAACCGACGCAGGACCCAAGACTTTGATAATCAGGCCAACTGAGGGCTACTGCAAGCAGATAACCCAAATGTGATGACTGCAACAGTGAATACACTCAAACATCTACATTTATGGGAAGTGTCCACAACTGTACTTTCTGCTCACACATCATTAGGAGTGAATGGTACACCCCAATTTAGAGCAATAGTATCTGACAGTCTAGATGATTCTATTGATTTTATTTTAATACCTTTTAGACATTTGTACCATGAGGATGTGCAGCAGTTATTATTGATGGAGGCAAGGAAACCTGTAACTAAGTCATACATTTTCAAGTGGAAGGGGTTTTCTAGGTGGTGCCTCTCCAGTAACAGAGGTCTTGAAAGGGTTTTTGATCCCACTGGCTTTGAAATATTTGTGTGAACTACTTACAGGTTTTTGTGTTATCTGCTTCTGTCGAAGTGCATCTTGCAGACATCTCAGCTTGGCCAACCATGGATTGCCCTCTTTCATCTTTTTGTGATCAAACAGTTTATAGAAGGGTTGTTACATGCCAGACCCCCCTCCAAAGCAAAATTCTGTTCCCTTGGATCTCACCTCTGTTCATGAAAAATTGACTTCCTCTCCTTTGAACCTGCCTCAGTATGGTTTATGGTTCATTGCTTGGAAGGTTATTTTATTCATTGCTTTGACATCTGCAAGGTGAGTCTGTCAACTACAAACTGTCATGGTGGACCCAGCCCTATGTGATTTTTCACAGTGGCATGGCTGTGTTATGTAGTAATCCATCTTTCATACCTAATGTTTTTGAATTTACTTTGAGTCAAGCCATCAATCTCCTAGTGTTCTGTCCTGATAGATTAAACAAAAGAGAGAGAAGATTCCACATATCTTGGATGCACACAGCAGCCTGTTATTACCTCGACAGAGCAAAGCCATTTAGGAATGCCGGACATCTGTTCATGTCCTGCATGGAGGTTAAGAAAGGTCATCCTGTCTGTAAGCAAACTGTTGCACAATGGTTGTCCTTTGCTGCGTTTTCTGTTACGGTCACCATGGTAAATCTCTTCCAGGCAGGGTTACTGCTTGTTCGACAAGGGCTTTATCCTCTGATGGCATATTGGAAAGGGGTGGCCTCCAGAAGCATTCTAGAGGCAGTAGCCTGGTCCTCATTTAATACATTCAGTACACAAACTGGATTCCTTTTCAGGGTCCAGAGCAGGCTTTGCTAGTTCCATTCCACAGGGAGCTACTGGATCTTTATCCTTCCACATCTCAAGTAGAGTAAGCTTTTGGGAATCTACCCAAAGTACCAGTGAGGCAGTGGGAATGATGAACATAGCACAGTTGCACAAGTCCTTAACTATAACAGTAGATGGTTTGATTTCCTCAGTGGCAACACACACCCACGATCCCCCTAGATTGTGAGTAGTTGAGGTGGTTTCAGCCTCTTGTATTTGGTTGCTGTCGGATTTTTTTTTTTATAACATGATATGATTGGCTGTGAATTTATTCTTGCGTAGATGATTGTGGCTTTAGATACTTTCCTTTCTTTTGTACAAGTGAAAAAGCCTAAACATTCAATTCCTCTGACAACTGAAGGCTTCTCTTTCACAATATGCTCAACCAATCAGCTTTCACAAGAGAGAGAAGGAAGGGAATCTGGGCTCTTTAAAACTGTCCAATACTGGATTACCTTGGCAGATAACTCCAAAATGCCATTGAGGCAGTGAGGAATTCGAACATCCACTGTTATAGGTAAGTAAGACTTGCACAACTACTGTACTTTATTCAGAACGTAGTGCTGCACAAATGTATCTTTCTCGCTTTACTCACTTTGCGACTTACTTTATTGCGCCTTCTGCATGGTATATAGTGTTTCTTCTGCTGGTCAGGTACTGATGGGGTACATATTGAAGTTTGTTAGGTTCATTGGCATGTATTAGATTAGCTGCTCTTGGAGGGCATTTTAAGCTTAGCTAATTTTCCTTTTCAAAGGTGAGATTCAAACCTTGTCCCTTGTGTCTTTGAGTTCAAGATGTTAACCATTATGCTAACCCCCATCCGCCCCCCCCCCCCCCCTTAAAGTGCTCAACCTTCACCAAGAGTGCATCTCTGCTAATAAGTGTTTTTGTCCCCACAGTTCCTGGAGCAACACTGAAGCCACATAGACACCAGTGAAAACCTAAGTAGTTATTAAAAGCTTGTAGAAGTAACCAGCAAAGAAAATTCCATTCCAGGATACTTGGGTCATTAACGGTCTGTATTCCAAATGCTGTGTCTGTTGTTGGCACTTAGTATTTTTTAACATTTTTATTAAATGTGGCTTTTTTAAAAAAAATGCCATAGTTATATGTACAGTAACAGAAAAACAAGCAGTAATGTTTCCATTGTTGTTTTCTTGAAGTGCACATTTATACTTTGTTTTTAATAATTTTAAGTCACTCCAGCATTGCAGCAATTGTCAATTTCTCCCATCCGTTAAAATTCATTCCTTATTTTAAATCATTATTCTGCATGTATTGTTCCCATAAATTTCATGTTTTTTTGTGTAATTTGCTCTTTCTCTTCTGTAAAGATCTCCCCTACAGTTCACTTATCTTCTTGACAGTATTCAGTGTTTCAGTTAAAGTGGTTTAGATTTTGATTTTCGTTTTTTTTAGTAATTGCTGTTTTGGCAGCCAGTGAAGCCGCGGTGGTACAGTGGTTGCATTGTTGCCTCACAGCAAGAGGTTCTCCCGTTTGATTCTCAGCTAGTGTGCGGGGAGTGCCTTCTGTGTGGAGTCTGCATGTCCTCCCTGCGGTCGCGTGGCCTCCGAAAGACGTGTGAATGGGCGTGCCTTCTCTGAAGGTTGGGCGTCAGGCTGGCAACTCGGCACCATAAAAATATACTGCTAATCATTAGTGGACCGGAGTTCCGCTGTGGCGACCCCTTACTGGGAAAAGCTGAAAAGACAAACCACAACAGCTATTTTGGCAGCCAGTAGCATTAAAACTAATAAGCCCTTTCTATGTCCTGTAAATTTAGATCCTTTATTCCAGCTCAAAAGAGTAATTTCCACCATTACAATTATTTGCTTACCCAACATTTCTGACAAAGTACCCTATCTTTTTAGTTTGCCAACTTGTTAAATTTTCCAAAAACATGTTGCTAATTCTCTCTCTCTGTCTCGTATCATATCTCCAGAATTTGCCATCATACCGTAGGAAAAATTCTTTGAAGTTAGCTGGGGATTTAAAAATATCTGTATCTATACAAATATGTATGCAAACACTTCCAAGCAAAAATCTTAAATCTTCTGGAGTTTTTCATAATTAGGAGCTGTACAGATGTTCTATTGTCCTTTTGTATATTGCCTTTCCAATCTTTGTATATTGCCTTTCCATTCTCTTTCCAATCTTTTCTACTTTCTCTGAGTCCTGTGGTTATCCTGCAATGTTTTATGTGACCTACTAATTATATGACCAGCTTCCAAAGCTTCAGAGCACCTTCCGTGTGCTCAAGTCATGAGTCAGCTTGAGCTGAGCTAATTAAAAATGCAGATTTTACTGCTGAGCCCTTCAGAGCTTTCCTGTCCCAAAAGAGAGTGCTCTTGTGCAGGCTTTTGAGGAGTGATGGATAGCTTGTGGTGTTTGTTTGCTGGGCATGCAAGTTCCCTTTAAGGAAGAACCTTCCACATTTTGAAAAATATTGTTTTAATGTACTTTCCTGCTTAGGAAACGTATTTTTATTCTAGGAGTTTGTGTTTTAACGGGCTGCCATGGAACTTAAAGTGGGAACACACTTTTTCCTGTCAGTTTAAAAGTAGTTAAATTTTTTTCTATGTAGAAATGATTTTACTTTTTTGAGGCAAAGTGCATTACAGTGCTTTTTACTGTGTTTTTGTGGGGAAAAGTGATTTTAACAAATTTAAATTTTTCCTGGCATATGCTATTTCTTTTCCCTGGGAAAGAGTTGCCATTTTCAACTTGACCATGGAACAAACTACCAGTCCCATAGTCTGTCCTTTTTCCAGCCACAAAAAGAAAAAGTTAAGCAAGCAGCCTTCGCCACCACAACAGGCTTGAACAGTGATGCCAAACCTATGACACGTGTCAAAGGTGACGCATGCCTCGACGTTTTGGGTGACATGTCAGCTATCACCAACACCCGAGTTACCAAAGACACTGCTTTTGCATTCGTTGCTTATGTGAAGTGCACTGAATTATTTTGTGCCAGGAGCTCTTGACATGCCAAACCCAAAAGGTTCACCATTACTAGACTACAAGTTTGCCTCAGCCACAGGCAGGTGACCCTGCTGTGGCCATAGCTTCTTCCTCAGACCCACCCATCTTTTACCTTGGGTATCTCTGTTATAGCACCTACAGCCACTACAGACTGTGGATTAGCTGCATTCTCTTCGGCTGATTGGGTCCCTCACGCTTGCCGGCCCTAAGAGAGGGAACATAGAATTCCTGTGTGTGTAGTCAGAATGTTATGCTCATCCTTGGGGATGCTCCTGCAATTAGTAACACTATTGGCCAGTAGTGGAAGCTAGGTTAAGATGGGAGGTGAGGATTAGTGATCAGCAGTATGGTTTCATGCAAGGAAAGAGCACTACAGATGCGATGTTTGCTTTGAGAGTGTTGATGGAGACGTACAGAGAATGTCAGAAGGAGTTGCATTGTGTCTTTGTGGATTTAGAGAAAGCATATGACTGGGTGCCTAGAGAGGAGTTGTGGTATTGTATGAGGAAGTCGGGAGTGTCAGAGAAGTGTGTAAGAGTGGTACAGGATATGTACGAGGGTAGTGTGACAGCGGTGAGGTCTGTGGTGGGAGTGACGGATGCGTTTAAGGTGGAGGTGGGATTACATCAAGTTTCAGCTCTGAGCCCTTTCTTATTTGTAATGATGATGGACAGGTTGACAGACGAGATCAGACAGGAGTCCCCGTGGACTATGATGTTTGCAGATGACATTGTGATCTGTAGTGAGAGTAGGGAACAGGTGGAGGAGACCCCGGAGAGGTGGAGATATGCTCTAGAGAGAAGAGGAATGAAGGTCAGCAGAACTAAGAATATATGTGTGTGAATGAGAGGGAGGATAGAGGAATGGTGAGGGTGCAGGGAGTAGAGGTGGCGAAGGTGGATGAGTTTAAGTACTTGGGATCAACCATTCAGAGTAATGGTGAGTGTGGAAGAGAGGTGAAGAAGAGAGTACAGGCAGGATGGAGTGGGTGGAGAAGAGTGTCAGGAGTGATTTGTGACATATGAGTACCAGTAAGAGTGAAAGGGAAGGTCTACAAGAGGTTTGTTATACCAGCTATGTTATATGGGTTGGAGACAGTGGCATTGACAAAAAGGCAGGAGTCAGAGCTTGATGTGGCAGAGTTGAAAATGTAAGATTTGCACTAGGTGTGACGAGAATGGACAGGACTAGGAATAAGTATATTAGAGGATCAGCCCACGTTGGAGACAAAGTCAGAGGCAAGATTACGTTGGTTTGGACATGTGCTGAAGAGGGATGCAGAGTATATTGGGAAAAAGATGCTATGGATGAAGCTTCCAGGTAACCGGAAAAGAGGAAGGCCTAAGATAAGGTTTATGGATGTGGTGAGAGAGGACATGCAGGTGGTTGGTGTGACAGAGCAAGATGCAGAGGACAGGAAGAAATGGAAACATTTGATCTGCTGTGGCGACCCCTGACGGGAGCAGCCGAAAGAAGAAGATTGGCCATATTTTTCCTATCAGAAAACTAAAACTAAACATGTACCTACTCTTCAAATTTCTCTACACAGGAGTACATTGCCAGATCTGGCTTAGAGCCCAATTTAGGTTATTGATCCTTCTTGTAAGATGGTTTCTGAAAAGATTCTGAATGTGGACACGAAGACTCTGAGAGCACAATATCTAATTCTCCTTGTTGGAGTTAATCTTTCTCAGACTATTTCCAGTGTGTGCCTATGTTTTCATTGAGAAAATGCTAGTCCCTCAGAAAATCTGTGCGCTGTCATAGATGAAATTTCCAGAACTTTCACTCATTCTTCCAGTGCTGTCAGCAGTGGAGGATGTGCCTTTGCCTGCCTGCAGTTTTTCTGGCAGTCATCTTGCTGCCTTTAAAAAGGCAGATGGATTGTTTAAATGTCCTCAGTCTTTTCAGTTTTTTATACACTCCTCCCATACCTGACTCAGCCAACTATAGCTTTAGTTGATTCTACTGCTACAAAACATTTAGCTAATTCCACTTTCTGTAATTCAAATAATTGATACTTGTGGGGGAAAAAGTGTACAGTTCTGCAACAGTTTCAGAATTTTGAATTGGCAGGCTCATATGTTAGTTTAGATACAACAACACTCTGGAACACGAAGAAAAAAAGCAGCAACCACCACAATTTCCACTGAAGAATTTAATAATAAACTTTTTCTCTCTCTGACGTCTCGGCTAGGAGCCTTCAAGGAGTTATTTTATTCTGACTAAATATGAACTTATGAACAATGTTTTGTCTGCAGTTTTTATTTTGAGGAAAATCTGCTTTAAATTATTTAATTTCATCTGTTTTACAGGTAACAGCACATTGTTAAAGTATGTTTAACTGTTGATACTTCTTCCAGGACTATGACCACTGGTACTGTTTTTGAGGAGGCTTCCATGGCTGCATTCTCAGAACCTCCCCAATGATGTAAAAATGAGATTTTTATTGATTTATTTATTGACATTTGTTAACCGGGTTGGTCCAACTGGACCAGAAGCCCATTTTCAATGGAGACCTGAGGAGAAAAGCTCCAGATTACAAACACATTTTAGATAACAAAGACATTACAGATTAAATTTTACACTCCGCAATTTGCAGTATTTATAACAAATTCACACTTCAAGATAGTAAAACAATTAGAAGTACAGCAGAGATAGAATAGACATTTTGAAAAAAAAAAAACACAATGCATCAGCATGTAGAATTTATCCAAAGAGTTATAAAAAGAAAATATATAGCAATATTCAAGTGTTCACTTTTGAGAGGATGAGCTGAATAGATAAACACCTTGTAGGTTACCATTTAAGAGATAGGGAGAGAAAATTATATATTTGCAGGTGGTGGGGATATGAAACAAGGGAGAAGAGGAGATTAGGTGGGGTCATGGCAGGGGCAGGTCTTGGAGTTAAGAAGGTGCAGTTTAAGTTCTTTTTTCAACTGTAGAGTGTGGGTAATGGAGCAAATGTGTGCAGGAAATCTGTTCCAAGCTTGGGATAGTGAGCATTTATACATAAGTTTTACCACATTTTTTTTATGGTACATTTCCAGAAGTTGCTGGTTAGAGGTGTGTAGGGTCCGAGGTGGGGAGTAGGTAGATATAAGAGAGGATAGAGCAGGGAAGGAAGATGGTTTGTATAGAATATTGTGTAGTATTTGAAATTGTGGTGGTAGTTGGTTGTAGGGAGAGTTTGTCATGAATCTAGCTATTTTGTGGTATGTTTGTTGAAGTTTGAGCAAGGATGTAGATTGAATGTTAGTACTAGGGCAGCGTATAGAAGGGAGGGGAGGAGAAGAGCTTGTGCCAGGGCGAGTCTGGCATTGGGGTTTAGGAATTTTTTGTTTCGGTGTAGTAATCTGTTTCTGGTGAGTTTTGTTTAATACATTGGAGTATATGATGGTTGAACTTAACACCTAGGAGCTTTATGTGGGGTTAGGGTTTTATGAAAGTGTTAGAGGATGGTAATAGTGAAGGCTGCGTTATGATGAGAGAGGGAACGGGGAAGAAACAGCGAGCATTTAGAGTCTTTTTTGGGTTAAGGATGAGAAAATTATCAGACAGCCACTTCTCTGTGGATAGAAAAGTATTTTGTGTTAGGGTGAGAAGTTCAGAGATATCTTTGGAAGAAGAGATGAGAGTCGTCATCTGCATATTGGATGAGAGAAGATTGTTGACGAGATGTATAGAGTTCATTAGTAAAAATGTTAAACAGGAGGGCACCCAGGCTGGAACCTTGTGGAACGTCGAAAGGGACTGTAATATAGGAAGAGCAGGATGAGAGCCATCTGACTGATTTCTGCCTAAAGGAGAGATAGCTGGAGAACCCAAGCTAGGGAGATAGTAGGTTGAGGTTAGCAAGTTTAGATAGTAGTGTGCGAGACTATATCAGAAGCTTTGTGTAGGTCAGGAAAGAGACAGGATATGAGTTGGTTGTTATCACGGGCTTCAGTGATAGTATGAGTAAAGGATAGGAGAGTAGTTGTGCTATGGTTAGGATGGAAACCATGCTGAGTGGGAGTGAGAAGTTTAGTATGAATGCATTTTTTTAGTATTTTAGAGAAGGGGGATAAGATGGCGATGGGTCTGTAGTTAGATGGGTCAGTTGTTTCCTCCTTTATGCAGGGGGATGGTGAAAAAGACATCCGGATGAGAGTAACTGTAGCTTCTTAGATTGATCTATTGATGAGAATGGTTACAGGATAGGCTACAGATTCAGCAGCCATTTTGAGGAAGGTATAGGGAAAATTATCTGTGGAGGGTGAACAGGGTTTAAGATTCAGAAGTGATTTGATGTAGGAAGTGGAAGGAGAAGAGGTTTTGTTGAGTGTGTGGGGGGGAGTATGGGGAGAGGTGGGGTTAGAATTAGAGGGTGTGAGTTTTTGGATCATGTCAATGAAATGTTTGTTGAGGGAGGGTAGCATTCTCTAGTGGTGATTAATTTGGAAAAGGGGAGGGGTTGGAAAGGTGGCCTGGAGAAAGAATATAGTTTAGAGTTGACCAGAACTTACATGGGTTGGATTTGCCATTGAGTTGGGCAGAGTTGTAGTAGGAATTTTTATCATTATTGATTTGTTTCTTGACAAGATTTCTTAGTTGTCTATAATTGTGTAACAGGCATAGTTCTTTTTTTTTAACCCAGGTTTTCCAATCACTATGTCTTTTGTGCATGAAGGATCTGGTATCTTTGGAAAGCCAAGGGGGGCATAATTTGGTTTGATTCTAATTCTTCTGGAGGGGGCAAGGGAGTTGAGGGTGTTATGAAAGATTTATTAAATTCCCTCACTGTGTCATTGAGAGGGGATTTGCTTAAGGATGGACCAGTCAATATTAGTATGGAGTTGAACTGAGTGATATTAAAGTTTATAAGTTTGCAGCAGTCTCTATAGAGGTGAGATTTGGGTGTTTGGTTGGACTGCCTTAGAAAAGAGGTGGAGAGATGATCACTTAGGGAGTTAGGTAGGTAGGGTGGTTGGACTATGGTAGAAGTTGGGGGAGTTAGTGAGAATCCAGTCTGTGGTAGAGCCAGATGGCGAGGTTTTATGCAGGCAGGTGGTAGATGTTAGTTGATGGAATCTGTGAAGGTTTATACTGCATTGTGGAGAAGCAGTAGAAAGTTTGGCCCAGTCTATATTGACATCACTGAGGATGAGGGTTTCATAGTTTATGGGAAAACCAGGATAGGAGGTTTTCTAGGGTGGGGATGTTGTTTCCGGGGGGGGGGATATAAATGGAAGCGATAGCAAATTTCTTGTGTGGGTTAAGGTGGCAGTTGAGGATGATTTATTCAGTCTGGGATAGAGATGGAGACTGGTTAGAGATTTAGGCCATTAGAGTAGAGAATGGCTACACCTCCTCCTTTTTTGAGTCTGTCCAAGCGTTAGATATAGCCGGGTGTGAGAATTTCTCTTTCTGATGTGGGGTTTGAGCCAGGTTTCAGATAGGGATAAAATGTGAGGGAAGATGTAGGCTATCCATGAGTGTAGGTCAGAGATTTTGTTAGTGAGGCTTTGTAAATTTAGTGAGTAGATAACTAGGCATTTGTATAAGGAGGAGTGTTGATCAGGAGAATGAGGGGAGTGGGGGGAGTCTTATGGGGTAGTTGGCTGAGATTGAAGGAGAGGAGGCCAGGGTTGGGGTGGATGTTACCAGAGAGGGGAGTAAGTTGTTACTAAAGAATGAGTGGAGGAAATTGTAGGAGATGCAACTTAGATTTGGATTTGCTAATGAGTGGTTAGTTGTGATGTAAAGTTAATGAAGGCAGTTGATTGAGAAGTAGAAGAGGGATGGTGAGATACTAAAGTGGCCTTTGAAGATGAGGAGCTGTTGCTAACTTAGACTTTAAATTCTGCTTTGAATAGTGTGTGTTTTTGGTCCCTCTTGTTCTCTCTACTTCAGAGGTTATCAAAACATGTGATGAGAGGGGTAAGCTGATACATGGAATATCTAAGGGATACTCTAACCCTTCATCGTATTTTGGCAAGAAACAAAATAGTCTCAGCAAAATGGTAGTAAAATGTTTTAAAGGAAATGACAAGGGGGTTCCAAACAGAAATGACAAGGGGGTTCCAAACAGAATACATACCCACCCAAAACCAAGGACAGTCCAACAAGACAAAGTTAAGGGACCTTGTCTCCCTGTCCCACCCTCCCACCCTGGCAGCCCTTTTTTTGTTCCAGAAAATCTGAATCTCCAGTTCTCTCTTTGGCAGTTGATAGCTTCAGAGAAATGGGTTCTGAAGATCATTTATTAAGGTTGTACATGGCAGTGGGTGGAAATTCCTTCTTTCTAGGGGATTATTCCTCATCCACCAAAGCAGACTGTTCTATATTTCCTTCTCTCCCTCAATACGTCATCTCAGGGAGTGATAGAGACATTTCCTCCTCCCTAGTTGGGAAAGGTTTTTTATTCAAGGATTTTTGGTGCCAAAAGACGTAGTGTTTAGGTCACTTCTGGATCTTTCTGTAGTGCCCAAGTTCAAAATGCTGTTACGTTACAACTCGTTACCACTTATTCCGTATTCAGGTTTCTTGGTAACACTAGATTTAAAAGATGCTCATCACATCCCTATTCATCCAGCCTTCAGGCAGTTCTTAAAGTTCTGTGTCTGGTGACATTATCTGTTCTCTGCTTACCCTTTGGACTATACAGTACATCAAGTGTGTTAAGTGTCCAACTCCCATTATAACTCATTGTAGGCTGCAGAGTATCAACGTTTATATTTAGACAGGTTGCTTATCTTTGTAGAGTCTTTTTCAAAGTGTCAGGAATCTCTCGCTTGCATGAGAGATCTCTTACACAAGCTGGGATTCCAAGAGAACATTCAAAAGTTTTTTTTGACTCTCTAATACAGGGTTGTGTTCCTGAGATGTCTGCTAAACACCTCAGTTTAAGGAGCTTTTCTGCCACAGTAAAAAATAAGATCTATTTGTAGAGTTTTCCACACAGACTTCAGTCACTGAGAGGGAATACCTTAGGATTTTGGGTGTCATGACTTGTGTGACTCTACATGAGAAAGATGTAATTGTATTCAAATCACAATTCTGTGGATTGTCAGAAGAGAAACCACTTGGTAGAGGCAGCAAATGTCTCTAAATCTAGCACCCCCAACACCAAAGCAGTCAGTTACCACATATGCCATGACCTTTGTTTGGGGAGGATGAAAGTGCAAAGTGTTTTGGACAAGACAGACTCAAGCACGTAAATATAAAATAAATGTTTGCACTGTTAAAGGCAATCATTTCTCTCCTGGACCTCTTCAAGTTGTTACAGACAATACCACAGTCACATGGTGCTTCAACAAGTAAGGAGGGACTAGGTCTTACCTCTAAAGACTAGCCGAGTTAGCTTGGGATATAGCTTCATAGCACAGTCTCACTTTATAGGAGTCCTACATCCTGTCAGAGCAAAACTGTGTGGCAGATGAGCTAAGCATGATAAAGGCTGGCCCTCATGAATGGAAACTAGATTGAGGGTTTTCCAAGATTTGATTGTCTATTGGAGGGTCCTCGGGTAGACTTTTTGGCCTTGTCTGTCAACAGTCAGATGCCAAAATTCAGAAGGCCTGGATGACATTTGCTTTTCCTTTCCTTTGACAGGAATGTTTCTCTATTCTTTTCTACCCTTTCTACTGATAGCCAGGATACTTCTGAAGATTCTGAAGGAAAGCCCCCAAGATCATTGTGATGACTTCCTTCTGGCTTAGGCAACAGTGCTCTCCTTCCTTTTAGAAATGGCTTAGGCAGTTACCACAGACTTCCTCACAGAATGGATCTGCTCACAAGAACAGGGGTGTTGGATACACCCCTACCCCCAGTTAGCGTCAACTGACTGCATGGCTGATAGGGTCTTCATTCACTTTAGCCTTCTGTTTACTGAGTACATGCAGCAGGTACTAATGGAGACATAAAAGCCTGCTACCAGAAAATCGTATAGTAGCAAATGGAGGAGGAGTTCTAGTTGATGCCATTAAATAACTAGCACCAATTCAGGGTTAGTGTTTGTCTGGTGTTACAATATTTGTGTGAGTTACTATACTGTGGCCTTTCTTACTAGCACATTAAAGGGAAACGTCATGCTCTCATACAGTTCAACTCAGTTTTTGGGGTTTTTTTCTCCCTGCAGTATGGTTCCAGCATTGTGTGTGTACCAGAAACCTGCTTGTAGTTTTTTTGTTTTCTTGCATTGGAGTAAAAGGAAGGGAAAGCCCACCTACTTTTTTTTAACTCAACTTCTCACATACTTTGCAGAGAAATTCATCTCCAACTGCATGACATATCTAGACACAGTTAAATCTGTAGTTTACCTTGTCAGGTACTGCTGTCAATCTTATATGGGTAATTAAACCTGTTAATGTCAGGAACACAGCAGCTGATATAAAAAAGATCCAAACCTGGGGAATTGTTTCCACTGTTATTGCAGAGGGGAGTAGAACTTAACACTCCCCTTTCATAGCAAAACAAAGTAATTAGATCAGTCAGGGGTTTAAAGGCAATTGTCAACTCTTCTGAGAAATTTACATAAGCAGCAACACAGTATTGAAATTCTACGTTTTAAATGTTATTTAGTTTGTGTTAAGATAACATAAGAGTAGTAGCAAAGATTTCTGTGACTTTGGGAAAAAAAGTAAATATTTTTTCTTGTAAAGTATAAATGCATTTACCATTTTCAAGCCCCCCCCCCCCCCCACACACACACACACACACACACACACACAGGCCAGAACTTCAAAAAGAGAGTCTGGTGGCAAACCTATCAACTAGGTGCACTGATACTGTTCATAAAAAGGTCTTTTGTGCTTTGTGTGACATCCTTCCAGAGGGGGATGCATATCTGATGCATGCAGATCTATTGTAAGATATTTCCATTGACTGAGTCAGTCCTTGCATTGTCAGAGAGCAACCATAATATACATCTGAATTTACTCAAGCTCAGTGCCAAAAAGTGCAGTGTCATCCCCTTTGGTAAAAACTCTGTACCCATGAACTACCACATAGGCAGCAATCTACTTAACACCGAATGCATGATGAGACCTTGGGACCCAGGTGGACAGTAGTCTCTCCTTTGATGGTCACATCGCCACAGTAGTCAGGAAGTCCTTCTACATGGCACACCTCATCATAAAAGGGTTCTCATCCAGGAAAAAAGAGGTCATTGTTCCCCTCTACTCGTCACTCATTAGACCCATTATAGAGTACAGCGCCCCTTTTGGAATGTACCTCACTAGACATCTGCAGCAGTTGGAAAGGCCGCAGAAGTACCTCACAAAGAGGATTACTGGCTTCAAACAAATGCCCTACACTGACCGCCTCAAAAAACTCCAGCTTTACTCTGTAGCATATCACCTACTCTGAGGTGATCTTTGCCTAACATATAAAGCTATGTCTAACCCAGAGCTGTTGGACATGCTACACCTAAGGAAATCCCAATCCCTCCGAGCTACACGCTCTAGGGACCTAAACCTTGTCACCACAATAAACAGGACATGCTGGAGGGATTGATTCCTGTCCCCGAGACATCCTATACTCTGGAACAAGTGGATGGGAAATAGGAAATACACCCCGGGGATCACTTCTGTGTGTCTGCTGGACAGTGGCACAGGAAAATAACTTTCTTGGGTGGCGTAAGCTATGGAACCTTGCTGGCTGGGCTTACGTAGGCCCTTGGGCTGATAGCCTAGTACCTACCTATGAACCTATGTGCCCTTGCATTAAGAACACTAAGAAAAGGAAATCAGAAGTATTTAACTGTGTTTAAATGCATACACACACGCACTTACTTTATATACACACACATATACAGAACAACAGTGTGTGTGTGTGTGTGTGTGTGTGTGTGCAATGTGTGTGCATACAATGAATTAGTTATAATAAACATAGTATAGTTAAGCATTATTGTATGTATACATTCTAGTAAATGTTGCTCAGTAACTTACTTGGTCTCTGTCACACATTGGCTGTGTGTTCCACATGCAATCTTGGTCAATGTCATTCTGTCAGTATTTTATATTTGTATTGATAAGTGTTTTTAATAATTATTATCTTTGCCAGTGTAGCTTATGTTGTGGCTGAAAAGGGTCCTGGGACCAGTTCACTTTCCTGGTTACCAAAGTGTAAATAAATATGGAATAGAAAAAAGGAAGGGGGAACATGACAGAAATAATTGAGGATCTAGTAAAGCACATTTTAAGTCTGCGTCATTCATGAGAGAGAAAAATCCTCCCACTGAAGGCATTGGGAAGTAGTAGGCAGACTAAGTTTAGAGTCCTACTACTTGTCACTTTTAAATGTACAGCAAGGATTATTTACTGCAATGAGAGTTTTCACACCTCAGCATGAGAGTATGGGGAGGGTTTATCACGTTTGTTAGGACTGCAAAAGTCTCCTCTTACAAAAAACTGTTTATCTGCCTTTTTTTTGCTGCAAGTAGCTAACAGCTATTTATAGCATAGAACAAGCTCTGGCAGAATGAGGCCCAGTCAGGTAAACAGGGAAGTAGTTATTTTACAGAAGGTGTGTTTAGATGACAGTGCTTCACAGTCCTGCCATTATATTTTAATGGCGTGGGAAAACAGCCCCACTTATGTCTGGCATGAGTCATATAAAGAGGACTTGAAATGTATTCTGGGAAGAAGGAAGGAAATCAAGAAAATAAGATCACATTAAAAAGGCAGGCCTCATCATCCGCCATTTTGAGAGAAACACATTAAAATTGTAAAAGAAGCACTGGAGTGATTTTTGAGGCATTAAAATAGCTCAAAAACAAAGATACAATAAAAAAAATGTATTTTTGAGTTCTAAGGTGGAGTTTTCCTTTAAGGTTCATTTATTGGCCATTTCAGCATGTCTGCCCATGGATCCTTCTCTTTCAGTAAATTCTCATGTTAAAATGTTTTGAAAGAAATTTTGCGTAAGTGGCCTCCAAAAACAATGGTCGTTCCTCCTTGGGATCTTAATTTTGTGTTAGAGAAGCTAGCACTTATTCCATTTGAAGAAGTTCATCTGACAGACTTGAGGTTCTTAATGTGGAAAACTGTTTTACTGATTGCTCTGACCATTGTAAGAAGAGTATCTGAGTGTTAAGCTCTTATGTTGAGTCAACCTTATTTCATTTTACACAGAGATGGGGTTTCTTTGAGAACTCCTCCTGTGGTGTCTGAGTTTACTTTAAGCCAAACTATCTGTCTCCCTGTTTTTCTTTCCTGAAGCTATGAGTAAGAGAGGATACTCCATACCTTGGATGTCCACAAACATCTCCAGTACTATCTTGACAGAGCAAAGTCTTTCAGATCTTCGTATTAGTTCATTTCTTGCGAAGGTAAGAAGGGGCAACAGACCATTTCCAGATGGTGGTTTCAGGCTATTATCTTTGGTTATACTCACTATAACAAATGTATTCCAGGCAGGGTCAAGACCCCTTCTACTAGGGCCTTGGCTTCATTTGTGGCTTTTTGGAAAGGGTTGGATTCTAAAAGTTTTCTAGAAGCAAGCAACTTGGTCCTCTCTACATACTTTTACAAAGCGCTGCAAGTTTAATTTCATCTCTGGTTCTAGGTCAGGCTTTACTAGGACCATTCTGTAGGGTCTCCTGGACCCTTCTCCTTCCTCCTCTCAATTGTAAGCAAGGGTAATCTACCCATATAGCTACATATACTGCAGTCCCATGTTAGCTTAGTTCTGAGAATATGTTCTGATCATTCTTTCAGGAAAACTCAGCTAGACTTAGAAAGGCCCCCCCACCGCCCCAGTCATTGGCCTAGTAACAATCTTTGACTTTGACAGCTGGATACAACTGCTTGAATCTCATACCTGCCTCTAGACATTCTCTGATTTCTGGGATAAACTTGCTTTTCTTCTGCCTGGTATTCCGTGAGTAATCATTTTCCACAAACACTCTGTCACTATTTTTTTTATACTTTTCCATTCTGCCACTTTATTGCCAGACTCAACCCTTTCTGATGGTATTATTGCAACTTTAGTAGTATAGGTTTTGACTGCATTCTCATGTTCACGTTTGAGATTTAAATACATTGTGCCCTGTCAAATCAATTAAAAAATCATGCTGTGGAACACGAGTTCAGCAGCTTTTTTGTACTTTCAATAAGTTAATGCAGACTGTTCATATTGTTTTCTCTCGTACTGCAGAAAATCTCAGGTTTTATCTGTGCACGCTGTCTTCTAACTCTATAAATATTTTTGAAACTGCTCTTTTTGAGAAGCTTTGTGCTCAGCCAGCTTTTTTTTTTCATTCAGCCTCTGATTTTTTGCAGTTTTAATAGTTCATCTGCATGGCTAGTTAAAAGTTTATATTTTTCCACCCTTTTATTATTTGACTGTATATTCATTCAGTGTTTCAAACATCACCGAATGCTTTTGATTTTTTTTAATTACTGGAAACAGGGTTGTGCACTAAAGCTGAAACTGCAACTGCTTTTTACTTAACTACAAGCTTCTCCTTTTCTGGCTAATTCCCTCACTTTTTCCAATTGTCTTCTTTTCTGGCATCCAGACAGCGTAATCACTAGTCAGTAACGGAATTCCACAGAAGTTCGCAGCCTTTACTATTCTCCTTCTCTCATTTACAGTGCGAGAGGTCTAAGCCTTTAGATCCGTGTGCACCCATTGTGGAAGCCCTTATCACTTAGTAATCTTGTGCTAAATTTTAAATTGTAGAAGTTATTTTAAAATTTGGGAGCAAGTAACTACGGAGGGAAAAATCAAAGTGGGATGAACCCAGGCAGAAATTTGGACTGCAGGTTGGAGACTGCTTTCTCTGTCAGGGATTTATACACAGTATAGGCATAGAGAAAAGGATAGGGGAGTGTTAAAATGAAAGAACAGCTCTTGTTGAGTTTATAGTTGAGTATAGAACAGAAGCCATAGTTA
Organism: Protopterus annectens; assembly: GCF_019279795.1. NCBI lineage: Eukaryota > Metazoa > Chordata > Ceratodontiformes > Protopteridae > Protopterus > Protopterus annectens. Next base: position 172,442,838 of record NC_056747.1, on the reverse strand, counting down.
GAGATAAATGGTAGGGCACGTAAAACAATGCATGGCAACTTATAAGAATCTATCAGAAGGAGTTACAAAAGACTGGAAAATGCAAGTGGACATTCAAGTGAACAGAGAAACAATCAGAGGTTATCTGTATGGCTCCCAAGTATGCAAGAAAATCTAGAAAGTTTAGTATTTTTGCTTGGAAGAGATGACATTACTTAGGCAGTTGGTTGTTGTTCTATGAGGTGCCTTCACAGATGTGTTACCTTCCCCAAGTGCAGAAGTTACCAGAAAAAAATTGGCAAAGAGTTGGAGAGGGTAAACCTAACAATAGTACCCATTAAGTAAGGTCCATTTTTATAGATCAGCTTAAACAGTAAGAACATAACTGTTTTATTTATTTTTTGTAACACAAGTAACATAACATAGCTACACTTTGTAGACCGAGTAATGCTTAATCTTGCATCCATTCTTGTGTTTGGTTTTTGTGCATTAGTCCCTACAGAAATGTGACAGAGTTTGATGGGCAAGATGCTTGTGGATCCAATAGCTGGACGGTGTTGGATGTTGAACCACCTAATCGCTCAGGTGATGCAAAAAATGCAGTACCTGGAACACTTCTTCGAGGACTCAAACCTTGGACTCAGTATGCGGTCTTTGTTAAAACCCTTCTCACTTTTTCTGAAGATAGGAAGGCTTATGGTGCAAAGAGTGACATCATCTATATCCGTACTAATGCTGGCAGTAAGTACTGTGCTTTTTAGCATGTTTCATTAAAAAAATTAAAATAGGTGGGGTCTTAAAAAAGTGTTTTTAAGAAATGCTTTTGTGTATTTAAGAATTCACCACATTATAATCTTTTGTAATAAATGACAAGTAAAACAATATTGTAATTTGGAAAATATGTCAGGCATAATAACCCCATAACAAAATACACAGCATGTTGTACACAAGCTGCAGATGCATGTGTTATGTCTTGAGTTATGAAAGTAATTCCTACACTTTGGTTTCATTTAAAATGGACATTTGACCCCATATTACTGCCATTAGTGCAACTATAAAGAAGGAAGTACTCAAAGAAACTTGGCCTTTGTGGTTTGTATTGTTCTAACTGGGAAAGAGAAAAAATAGCTGAGTAATGCTTTCTTTTCAAAAGTCATAGTGTAGTGTGCCGAAGTAAATGCCCTCTAGAAAGTAAGTTATGTATACATAATATAAAATATAAACTAATGTAATAGATTTCTTTCACTCCAGCCCCATATATTCTGCATTATTTGGGATCATCATGAAATATGTTGCTCCCTTTGGAATGCATATTACAAACATATCAAGCAATTGGAGATTCCCCAAAGGCTCTTGACAAAAAAGATCATGGGCCTAAAGGACCTGAGCTTCCAAAACAGGTTTGGAGACCTTGTCCCTGTATTTGGTGTCCTATAAACAACATAGGAGTGATCTTGTCCTTGCTTTCTGGCCATTAATGATTCGGCAGTCCAAGACTTCTTATTTTTCCACAAGTCAAACAGTCCAGTGAACACTAGAACTAGAGATCTGAACCTCCATTAGTACCTGATAGCCAGACAATACACGTGTGAAGTCTTTGATGTAAGCAGTCTCACTTTTACTTTTAGTACCCCTTTTTCTGATTAAGAATTTATTGCCTTGTGTATGATGCATTATAGTTGGTGCTGTTATTTTGATGAGGCACATCAGCTTGCTTACTTGTAGTTGTTCCCAGTTTGTGACAAAGGAAGATGTATATGGATAGCACTGTCCATAAAAAAAAAAAAAAAACGATGCTCTGCACTGCTACTGATGTAGTTTCCAGGTTAAATGACGGTTTGTGTATTCCTTTTTAAAAAGTTGTGGTTTATTGCATACTTTATGTAAAAAAAGAGAAGGCTCTGTTGTAGGGCATAATGTCAGTATAAATGAGTGATTTTTTTTATTATGTATGTGCATCGCTGTCTATACAGCCACCCTCCACATAAAAATATATATATATATATATATATATATATATATATGAAACTGTAACATAAAAAAAAATATATATATATATGTATGTAGATGTGGATATATATATATATATATATATATATATATATATATGCATATATAAATATATATATATATTGATGTATGTATATACACATGTTTGTGTGTGGGTTTATATATACACACACACATATTATATATATATATAAATATATATATATATATATATATATATATATATATATATATATATATGTGTGTGTACGCAATACCCATGGTTAATGTAAACACACAGAAGCACTTTCTGAATGTGGTTAATTTCTTGTGTATTAACAAACTTTGCTTTCTTATAGCTCCTTCAGTTCCTAATGATGCTGTATCAGTATCCAATTCATCATCCCAAATCATCTTGAAGTGGAAACCACCATCAGAGCCAAATGGCAACATCACACATTATCTGGTATACTGGCAACAGCAGTCAGAGGACAACGAGCTGTATGCACGTGACTACTGCCTAAAAGGTAAAAACTGTGCAGTGCAAAAATGGCTGCTGTTCTTATTTTATATAGAATTGGAGTCTATAGAATTTAACTATATACCTTTTTTTCCCCCCACGTGAAATCAGCAGTTTGGAAATATTTGTTTGTACAACTTGAGAACTTTCACTGGTACATTTGACATTACATTGACATTATTTTTTTCCTGTTTTAATGTGTACATGTATTTTTCACTATCATTACAAAATTAACAAGCTTTCTGATTTCTTTCAATTCCTCTTTTCTTGCTGAGTCTGTGATATTTTTGTCCTAGAGAAGAATGGTTGTCATGTTGCCTGGATCTGTATGTTTGTCAGGCATAGGTGTGCTGCTCTAGACCATTGAGGGCTAGTGACCTGGGCCTTGAGAACATTATTTTGCACCTTGACAAGTTTCTCTACCATCAGGATAGGAGTTCGTTTGGGAACACCTCTGTTTCACTGGTCACTTCAAAAACAAGATAAACCAGTGAATAAGTACTGTATGTGGCTACAGTTATGTTTCACTTTATTACTTTAATAGTGTCTTACCTATGACTGAGCATGAAGTGCTCCTTCCTTTTTTATGGGGGAGGCAAGGTTAGAGTTCTTAACAACCATACGTAGTCACCCATCCACCCATAAAGTTTGTTAGGGATCAGTGTTTAAGGTTTATGAATTTGGCTCTATTAATGAGATTTATTTCTGACTTTTGGATCTGATACACTCCCCAGTAGTGTTTTTCAAGATGGCTTCCAAGTTCCTTTCCTGTCCCTCAATTTACTGCCCTCCACAGTTAGTTTTCACTGTAAGAGTTCACAAACAGGAGGACATTCATTTTCAAAATGTTGATTACAATTTGGATTTGAGACATCCATTTTGATTTGTGATGAGTACTGATGATTTGGATTCAAATGTACCTACCCCGTAGGTGCTGTCTAAACTGTTTTGACTTTTTTTTTTTTTTTTTTTTTTTTTTTTTTTTTTTTTGCTGTGGTATTCTCCTTTTCACTTTGAGTAAAGCCCAATTGCATAACTTTTCCAAATGCCATATTTGGTTGCAAAGTCTCCTTGTGTCTTGTATTGTTTAGAACTGGAGCACTATATTCGTAAGTGATCCATTTGCTGTATGTTCAATGGCATGGATAAAAGGAGTTGTACTTGGTCCTTGCAGGTCTGCTTGATGTTGCAAGCATCATTGGGGTGATGGTGGATGTTAAATCTTGCAGCTTATCCCTTGTTAAGGCCTCCTGTTTGTCTTTTTAGGCTTGAGAATAAAGCAACAGCAGAAGGCTGTAATTCTTCTGAACATGGTGGGTTTAGGACATGTCACCTTACCCACTGGTTAGGCCGACAAACAACTTTGGAAAAGAGGCCTTAAACTAGCAACAGTGATCTTACTGCTTGCATGGTTTGAGGGCTTCAGGAGCAAAAACAGGAATTTAAGGTGAAGTAAAATTTATTAATTGCTGGAGTCCACAACTGGAGACACTTTCAGTAGAGGGTGAGCTGTGTTTTACTGTTCCCATACCCCTTCTCCAAACAAGAATCAAGTTATATTCTTTAAAATGATTATGACCTTCTTCAGTCAGTCTTTATGTATCTATAAAAATGGGCACACAAGAGAATGCAATTAATTTAGCACATCCTGAGGTATTCTGTGTGTACACAACAGTTAAACATTAAGCAAATTAAGATAAAAATCTTTAAAAAAAAAAAAAAAAGTTTGCATTGCTGATAAGAGGTTGGAGGATAAAACTCCATCATGCTTTAATACTCCTCCTTCCTCCATGATACTAAGACTTTAGGCTCCATTTGGTGTCTTTCTGGGTTATTAATGCAAGTTGATTGTGCAGATGTCCTTCGTGGTTCATTGTTGCAGTCATGACTGTAGGGTTCTTCCTGCCAGCAGCAGCCCCCGATCGGCCAGAGTCCCAAAGTCTGGATCGGGTGTCAGCTGAGGTCGCTTTTATCCTGACGTCAATGCGCCAGAAGGTATAAAGACCTCAGCTGATGCCATTTCCCCAGTCTTTCTTGCCGCGCGGTGCCCTTTGCAGTTCTCTGATGCTGGTCGGCCTGTTCCTGTTTGTTTTTGGATTTGATCCCAGGATTTTCGTTTTATAAGATAAGTACCCCGTTGGGGAGGTCTTTTTCTTACTCCAGTCAGATGTCAGAAAAAGTTAATTGTATTTCTTGTGGGAAGCAAATACCTCATAGGGATTTTCACTCTTACTGTATTCCCTGCCTGGGTCCTGACCACGACGTTTTGCTAATTGTGCGTTTTGTGCTAGAGTTAATCAGCGTACTATTAGGAGTAGATATAACTTTGCCTTTTACTGTTTTGGAAAAAGGTTTAGTTATAACATATCTTCGGATTCTTTTCCGGCTTCTGGGGTGTGTAAGAGGTGCAAGGATGCAGACAGGCCTCAGAGGTCCACAGCAAAGGATGTTACTTAGTTATTGCCAGTTGCTGGTTCGTCGGTCATCAGTGAGGCACCTTTGCAGCCCCTGTCATCCGCCTCTTTTGAACCAATTGCCTGTACCAACTCCGGTGTGGAGCTGATGGGGTCTTCAGAATTGCCAGGGACTGGACCTTCAGATACTGTTCCCTCAGTTGGGTCCAGAGCCGGTAGGCAGGTACCGGCTTCTGAGGGAGTTCTCAGGTCTTCACTGCTTCCTGTAAACGTGGATTCAGTTTTACATTCAAAGACAAAGTCTAAGGCTCCAGCTAAAGTGAAGTGGCAAGCACAGGCACCTTTTGATCAGGGTCCTAGGCCTCGGAGGCAGATGCTTAGGATGGCTGAAGATCTCTTAACTATGATCAGGGGTTCACATCTCCCTCCTGACAAGAAGCCTAGATTACAGTCCGATTATGATTCTTCAGATCAAATTTCTGTTTCTTGTGCTTCTTCCCTTGAGCAGGATTATTCTTTTCCAACTTATGAGGATTTTGATGCTGAAGATTCCTTTCCTTCGGCCTCTCCTCCTGAGGATTATTCTTTTGGTGAAACTTTGCATGATATGAGGGTGTATTTTCACTGGGAAGGGCAGGAATTCTCTGAATCCAAGAAAAGGCTTAGGGATTTTCTTCTTCTCCCACAGCATAGGCCTCTGGCTATTCCCCCTGTATTGGACATTGTAGATGATGTTTTTTTGGAAGCTTCTCTCTCTCCCCTGATTCTTTCCCCCCTGCTCCGGGTAGGTATTATAGGGTTCCAGATTCTCACAAGTTTCTTTTTAAGAATCTTTCACCTGATCCGGAAACAATTTCTCAGGGTCCTAAGGGTGTTAAAGCGGCCTCTGCTAAAAATCCTATTCCCTCTGACCGAGAGTCCAGGGCTTTGGAGAGATGGGGTAAAAAAGTTTATACTTCTGCTACATTGTCTATTAGGGCTTTGAACTGTCAATTTCATATGCTGAAGTATCAGCAATACCTTTTGTCTGTATTTAAACAAAAGATGTCAGCTGTTCTATTGGTGCAGATAATCAGGAGTTACAGGATTTATTGCATGCTATCGAACAGGTGGGTAAACATACCCTGCATTGTGGTTTTGATTTTTTGGAAGCTTCTTGTAGGGCTGCAACAACTGGCGCAGTTATTAGAAGACATGCTTGGTTAAAGGAACAAAGCTTGCCGGATCAGGTTAAAGCCAAACTTTTGGATGCCCCTTTGCAGCATGATGTTCTATTTGGGTCCAAAGCTGAAGAGGTATTAAAGAAAATGGAGGACAAAGCCAACTCTATGCAGACGGTTAAGGATTTTCTACAGGTGCCACCTCCTAGATTTAGCAGACACTGGCCAGCTAAACCTTGGTCCTTTCCGGGCCCGGACAGGTCTCAGAGAGGCAGATTCAGGCGTTCCAGAGGTAGGGGGCAGGCACAAACCCATTTTAGGAATGGGCCGTGGAGTGCCCCCTCTCCCAAGGGAGGTGAAGATAAGTCTCAACCCCACCGAAAACAGTCTTTATGACTCTCCCTTTCTGGTTCCAGGGGCTCCTCTCCTGGAAGCACCTTTGGGAGGAAGGATTTCTCTTTTTTATCAAAATTGGAGCCACAAATGGGTTCTGGACATCGTCTAAAGAGGTTACAGATTTCATTTCCACACCTTGCCAAAACCGAACGGTTGGCCAGATCTGCCAAATCATCAGTGGGCAGAGGCGCAACGGCAGTTTCAGTCCCTCCTGGCTATGAGGGCCATAGAATTGGCACCAACTTTAGAAATAGGGCAAGGTTTTTATTCCAGACTTTTCCTGGTTCCCAGGAAGGAAAATTCGTGGAGACCAATCCTGGACCTTTCTGTACTTAACACCTTCCTAGATATACCAAAATTCAAGATGCTCACTCTGCAGCAGCTGCTGCCTATGTTGGGCAAGAACTCTTGGATGGTGATTTTGGACTTAAAAGAAGCTTACCTGCATATTCCTATAAGGCAAAAGCGCAGGAGGTATCTGCTTTTCAAAGCGGGCTTGAAGCATTACCAGTTTTCTGTGCTGCCCTTTGGCTTATCTACTGTTCCCAGGGTCTTTACAAAGTGCCTGGCACCAGTAATGGTGTTTTGCAGACAGAAGGGGATTCAAATATACCCTTATCTGGACGACTGTCTTATTCAAGCGGACGACAAGACACTCTACTTCGGCATCTAGCTTTTGTGCAGCATCTTCTTCAGTACCTCGGTTTCACAGTGAATCTAAAGAAATCAAATCTGGTACCCACACAACAGATTACTTTCCTGGGTGCTCTTCTGAGTACTACAACCCAGATGGCTTCCTTGACACCAGACAAAAAAGTGCAACTGGCGGCTTCTTTCCGACACCTGGCTTCAATGAAACAGCTGACTGCAAGACAAATTCTGCAGGCTTTGGGTTACATGGCTTCCTGCATTCTACTAATACCATATGCAAGACTGCATATGAGGAAGCTGCAGTGGTACCTCAAGAGTGTATGGTCTCAGCATTACCACAGTTTGAAAACAGTGATCACGATTTTGCCTAGTCTCCAGCAAGAGTTTCTTTGGTGGTCCGAAATCTGTCTACAGAACAAGGGGAAGCCTTTTTGTCTTCCACCGACCAACCAAGTTCTGACAACGGATGCTTCAGATTATGCCTGGGGAGCCCACATGCACGGGAGATGTCTTCAGAGTGTTTGGACAAAGGAGCAAACACACCTGCACATAAATTTGAAGGAGATGCTAGCTGTACAGAATGCCCCGATTAGCCTTCAGGGACCTTCTTCTACCAGGACAATTGTTGATACAGACAACACTACAGTGGTGTGGTACATAAACAGGCAGGGGGGCTCTCACTCTTACCCCCTGTGCAGATTAGCCATGACTCTATGGTACACTGCTCTGACCTGCAGTGTCGACTTACAAGCGCAATTCCTGCAAGGAAAAGACAACACTCTGGCAGACACATTGAGCAGACACATTTCGGATCCACACGAATGAATGTTGGATGTTCGGATATTCATGATGATTATAAAGGCGTGGGGATGTCCGGACATTGATTTCTTTGCATTCCCTCAGAATCATCAACTTCCGACATTCTGCACAAGGACCTACCACAAATTAGCATGGAAAGTGGGATGCCCTCTCATTCAGTTGGAAACGCCTCTCAGTATATGCTTTTCCTCCTTTTCCTCTTCTACCTCGGGTACTTCTGAAGATAAAACAGGACAGACCGCAAATGATTTTACTGTCTCCCAATTGGCCTCGGCAATTCTGGTATTCCACCCTGATGAACCTGGTTCAGGAGCCTCCCTGGATTCTGCCTCAAATCCCTCGTCTACTGTCTCAACGGGATGGCCAGATACTGCACAGTCATGTCAAAACTCTGAATCTAGCTGCCTGGCGGATCCGGGGTCTGTAAACAACTCTACCCTTTCCAAACAGGTTATGGATGTAATCCTTGAAGCTAGACGGCCCAGCACTAGAAAATCTTATGCGGGTAAATGGAAAAGATTTTGCTTCTGGAATCAAGTCCAGGGTGGTGATTCTGCTGTTCTGAACATTCCTCTGATTTTACAGTATCTGACAGAGTTGTTACATACGGGCCTATCTTTTTCGTCTGTTAAGCTTCATGCTTCTGCTATTTCTGCACATTACGATACGGATCCTCCGATTTTTTCTCATCCATTACTTAAACAATTTCTTAGAGGGGCTAAGAATATTTGGCCCCCTATGAAGGCTCCTGTTCCCACTTGGGAGCTTAACTATGCTTTGGAGAAATTAACCTTGTCTCCTTTTGAACCTGCAGCTTCCACGGATTTGAAATTTTTGTCTTGGAAAACTGCTTTCCTTTTAGCTATTACCTCTGCTAGAAGAATTTCGGAATTGCAAGCACTCATAGCTGTGGAACCTTTCCTTATTTTTCATCAGGACGGGGTATCTCTACGGACTAATCCCACCTTTATGCCCAAGGTGGTTTCGGCAGTGGCCTTCAATCAGTCTATTCATTTGCCTACCTTTTATCCTAATCCTCACAGTGAGGAAGAAAGTCTTTTGCACTCTTTAGACGTGCACAGGCAGCTTCGTTTATACCTGGACAGGACCAAGATATTCTGGAAATCTGATCAGTTGTTTGTCGCTTATGCTCCTACTGTTCAAGGGAAAGCAATCACTAAGCAAACTATTTCCAAGTGGATTGCCCATTGCATCAAGTTCTGTTACTCTTATCATGGTAATCCCGTTCCTGTTAATGTTAGGACTCATTCTACCTAAGCTACTGCTACTTCAGCAGCTTTTCTTTGTGGGGTTCCTACCAAGGATATTTTGGAGGCTGCTACTTGGAGTTCTTTACATACTTTTTCTAAGCATTATAACCTCCCTCTCTATTCTAAATCCAGGGCCGGTTTTGCTTCTGCGGTTTTGCAAGGTTTTGTGACCGCTCCCTCTGTTTCTCCTCCAGCCACCCTTTCTTAGCTTTGGGACTCAATCCTACAGTCATGACTGCAACAGTGAACCACGAAGGACATAGTACAGTTATGTACTCTTACCATAAATGTAGATGTTCGAGTGTGTTCACTGTTGCAGTCTGGGTTACCCTCCCTCCTACCACCTCTTTTGTTTTTTTCTTTGAGTATTATCTGTTATGAGGTATTTTGGCTGATGAGGTTTTGGGCATGGTTTCTTTTTTAGCCTTTTCTTTCTGGGCACCTGACATCTGGGGCAAGAAAAACTGGGGAAATGGCGTCAGCTGAGGTCTTTATACCTTCTAGCACATTGACGTCAGGATAAAAGCGACCTCAGCTGATGCCCGATCCAGACTTTGGGACTCTGGCTGATCGGGGGCTGCTGCTAGCAGGAAGAACCCTACAGTCATGACTGCAACAGTGAACACACTCGAACATCTACATTTATGGTAAGAGTACACAACTGTACTTTTTGCCAGTACCCATGATACTCTCCGGGTGTACTCTTCAGTGATGTTTTCTGTGAGTGCACTGAATTATATAGCACATGTGATTAGGCTGCAGTGAGACCTACTGAAGGAGATTGCGGAGTCTACCCCAGGGTCCATGTCGGCGGAGGACAAGAAAGTTTTCTCCTGTCGAATGGCCACCATGACATCTATCAACACCTCTATGCGTTTCCTCTCCCATGCAGCCGAGGGCACTGCTAGAGCTGTCAGTACAGGCATTGCCAACAGGTGCCATGCCTGGCTCCAGCTGTGTGCATTTTCGGAACCCTTTAAGGATTATTTTATGAATGCCCCTTATGACGGTTTCTCCCTTTTTGGGAAGTCGGTATGTGGCAACTTAGTTCAGATTGAGAAGGATGGGAAGACTTTGCCATCGGTATCTGCTTTTCGGCCTATCAACGAACCTTCCGTAGCAGTCAGCGAGGGGCCAAGAAGATGTGGATGTTCGTGTTTCACTGTTGCAGTCATTACACTTGGGTTATCCTGCTGGCAGGCTACCCACAGTCGGCCTGAATTCCAAAGTCCTGGTCCGGCGTCGGTTGCTGTCGCCTCTTCCCTGACATCAATGCGCCAGGGGTATAAAAGATGCAGCCAACGTAATTTTCTTCAGTCTTTCTTGCCGCGTGGTGCCCGAAGCAAAAGCAGTTTGCAAGTGCCGGTCGGCCGACTCCTGAGATTGTCAAAAAAGCGAAGTACCCCGTTGGGGAAACTTTTTTCTTGCTCAAGATCGATGTCAGAAAAAGTTAACAATTGTATTCCTTGTGGGAAGCAAATACCTCATAAGGATTTTCATTCTTACTGTATTCCTTGCCTAGGCCCTGATCACAACGTTGCTAGCTGTCGGTTTTGTGCTAGATTTAACCAACGCACTATTAAGCGTCGGTACGATTTTGCCTTTCATTACTTTGGCCTAAGATTCAATTATATAATGCCGTCAGAACAGCCGACGACCAGAGTTTATAAAAAGTGCAAGGAAAAAGAAAAGTACTGGCATCCGAGGTCCAAAACTGACGACAAGGCTTCCGCTAAGCTAGTCGCTGGTTCTCAGTGAGTCACTTTCGCAGCCCCTGACGCCCGCTACCTCAGAGCCTTAGGCTGCTGCTGACTCCCACGTGGAGCCAGCTAGGCCTCTGGATACTCAAGGTATTGGACACTCAGAAACTATTCCCTCAGATGGGTCCGGAGCTGCTGAGCAGGCATTGGCTTCTAAGGGTGTTTTCAGACCTACACAGTTATATGTAAAGCCTACCTCAGCTTCCAAAGCAAAGACTAAAGCAGCTCTAAAGACAAAGAAGCAAGTACAGCATTCTCCTGGACAGACATCCATGCCTAAAAAAACAGATGCTCAAAATGGCCGAAGACCTAATTACCTTGATCAGGTTTCCCATCCCCCTCCTGATAAGAGGCCTAGACAAGAGACAGAATATGAATCCTCGGATCAGGTTTCCATTTCCTCTTGACTCCTCTTCTGAACAGGAATACTCTCTTCCTCCCTATGAGGATTCTGATGCTGAAGAATCTATCCCTTCAGCTTCTCTTCCTGAAGATTATTCTTTTGGGGAAACCCTGCATACCATGAGGGGCACTTCCACTGGGAGAGCCAAGACTACTCAGAATCAAAGAAAAGGCTTAGAGATTTTCTTTTACTACCTCAGCACAGGCCTCTTGCTATTCCCCCTGTGTTAGACATTGTAGATGATGTATTTTCAGAGTCCGGCCTTTCTCCTGACTCTCTACCCCCTGTCCCTGTTAAACCAGACAGATACTACAGGGTTCTAGATTCACATAAATTTCTTTATAAAAACACTGCTGCTGACCCAGAAACTATTTCTCAGGGTCCCAAGGGGGTCAAGGCTTCTACTGCAAAAAAACCCTATCCCCTCTGACAGGGATTCAAGGGCACTAGACAGATGGGGGGGGGAAGGTTTACACTTCTGCTCCTTTGGCTGTGAGGGCTTTAAATTGTCAATTTCATATGCTTAAATATCAGCAATACTTAATGTCACTGCTAAAACAGAAAATGTTGGCAAATTCTGATTGTGCAGAAAATAAGGAAATGCAGGATTTATTACATGCAACTGAACAAGTGGGAAAGCATACATTGCAATGTGGTTTCGATTCTCTGGAGGCCTCTTGCAGGGCCGCAGTTACGGGTTCTGTCATTAGGTGGCATGCTTGGTTAAAGCAACAGAATCTACCTGATCATGTTAAAGCAAAATTATTAGATGCTCCATTACAGCATGATACTCTATTTGGTGTTAAAGCAGAGGAGGTGTTGAAGAAAATGGAGGACAAAGCAAAATCTATGCAAACGGTAAAGGATTTCTTACAGGTACAGCCACCCAGATTTAGCAGGAACTGGCCTACAAAGAATTGGTCCTTTCCAGCGTCAGACAGGCCACAAAGAGGCAAATACAGATGCCCCGGAGGCAGATCCCCGCCCCAGGGCTCATACAGGCCTAAACAGTGGGGCGCTTCTACCTCCAAAAGCAGAGAAGACAAATCACAGCCATACAGGAAAGAGTCCCAATGACTTTCCTCTGTCAGCACCAAGTACTTTGGCAGCCCCCTTAGGGGGAAAACTAGCACTTTTTTCTCAAAATTGGCATATGATCACCCAGGACAAATGGGTCTTGAATATAGTTTCCCAGGGCTACAGTTTCCACTTTCACACCCTGCCAAGGGCAAAAGGTATGCCAGACCTGCCACACAATCAATGGGCAGAGGCACAAAAACAAGTTTCATCCCTCATGGACATAAGGGCCATTCAGCAAGTACCATAGCAAGAGCAGGGACAAGGATTTTTCTCGAGACTTTTCCTGGTACCCAGATAGGGCAAAGCCTGGAGACCAATAATGGACCTGTCTATTCTAAATACATTTCTGGACGTTCCAAAATTAAGAATGTTGACTTTGCAGCAGCTTCTGCCCATGCTGGGCAAGAAGGCTTGGCTTGTAACTTTAGACCTGAAAGAGGCATACCTGCATGTACCAATCAGACAATCTTGCAGAAGATACCTCAGATTCATAGCTGGCTCAATGCACTACCAATTCTCTGCACTGCCCTTTGGCTTATCTACTGTGCCCAGGGTCTTCACAAAAGGCCTGACACCAGTAATTGCTTTTTTCAGGCAAAGAGGAATTCAAATATATCCTTACCTGGACGATTGCCGCCTTCAAGCAGAGGACAGGGACATTCTACTAAAGCATCTGGCGTTTGTAAAAAGTTTATTAATTTGCCTAGGGTACACAGTAAACGAAAATAAATCAAAACTAGTACCCTCTCAAGAGATAATATTCTTGGGTGCAAGCTTAAATACAACTGCCCAGATGGCTTATCTCACGCCAGAAAAACAAAGGCAACTGATTTCTTACTTCACAATGTTGGCAACAAAGACCCAGTTTTCTGCAAGAAAAATTCTGCAGGCTTTGGGCTTCATGGCATACTGCATTCTGCTAATTCCATATGCCAGACTGCATATGAGGAAACTACAATGGTATCTAAAAAGTGTTTGGACTCAACATTGCCACAGCCTGGAAACAATAATTACCCTCATTCCTTGCCTTCAACAGGAGTTTCGATGGTGGGCACAGGCCTGTCACCACAACAAGTGACAGCCATTCAACCTACCCACAGCCAGGCAGTCAATAACAACAGATGCATCATATTATGCCTGGGGGGCCCACATGGCAGGAAAATGTATTCAGGGCACATGGCCCACAAGCCAAATGCGTCTTCATATCAATCAAAAAGAGATGTTACCTGTTCAAAATGCCCTGACAGCTTTCAAGGATCTTCTTCATCCAGGACAACTACTAATTAGGACGGACAATACTACAGTCATGTGGTACATAAACAAGCAGGGAGGCACACATTCCGACCCCCTCTGCAGACAAGCCATGACTTTGTGGGACACAGCATTGACTTATCAAGTATACCTGCAAGCGCAATTCCTGCCAAGAAAGAAAAACACTCTGGCAGACGAACTAAGCAGAAACATCACGGATCCCCACGAGTGGAAACTGGATCCACTAGTCTTCAGCATGATAACAAAGAAATGGAGATGCCCAGACATATATCTTTTTGCCTCGCCTCACAACTGCCAACTACAGAAATTCTGCACAAGGACTTATCACAAGCAAACATGGAAAGTGGATGCTCTATCATTCAGCTGGAAAACCCTAACAGTATATACTTTTCCTCCTCTGCCGCTCATTCCCAAGGTACTCCTAAAGGTCAGACAAGAGAAGCAAAAAATGATTCTGAATGCCCCAGACTGGCCAGGCTAGCACTGGTACCCAATCCTAAAGAGCTTGTGTCAAGGCCCAGCCTGGACATTGCCTCCAATTCCTCACTTACTAACCCAACGAAACAATCCGATCCTGCACAGCCAACTCAGGACCCTAAATCTGGCAGCATGGCGGTTAATGTAGCCATTCAAAACGCACCTCTCTCTAAAGCAGTGATGGATGTTATTTTGGAGGCCAGGAGGCCCAGTACCAGAAAATCTTATGAGGAAAAATGGAAGAGATTCTGTGCTTGGAACCAGGCACAAGGAATTGACACGCTTGAGCCAAATATTCCTCAGATTTTACAATACCTAACTGAGATGCTGGACAAAGGCCTATCCTTATCAATTAAAATCCATGCCTCTGCTATTTCAGCTCATTACAGTGCGGAACCACCTATTTTTTCTCATCCATTGCTAAGGCAGTACCTCAGAGGGGCCAAAAACATAAGACCCCCAAGGAGAGCACCAATACCTGCATGGGACCTCAATTATGTCTTGAAAAAACTCACCCTGCTGCCTTTTGAGCCAGCCAATACAGCAGAGATAAAGTTCTTATCTTGGAAAACAGCTCTGCTCCTAGCAATCACCTCTGCAAGACAAGTCTGAGTTACAGGCTCTAATGGCTGTGGAACCTTTTATCATTTTCCATCCAGACAGAGTTTCTCTGAGGACAAACCTGACTTTTATGCCTAAGGTAGTGTCCAGTGTTGCCCTTAACCAAACCATTCATCTGCATACTTTTTATCCAAACCCACAGAGTAAGGGTGAGAGACTCCTGCATTCTTTGGACATACACAGACAACTACGCTTCTACTTGGACAGAACTAAAGCTTTCAGAAAGACTGAGCAACTCTTAGTGTCATATGTTGCAGTATCACAAGGAAAGGCTATCTCCAAACAGACTATTTTGAAATGGATAGGCCACTGCATTCATTTCTGCTATTCACAACATGGCAAATCAGTGCATAAGGGCCTTAGGCCACATTCTACCAGAGCAGCAGCCACTTCAGCCTTCCTCAGAGGAGTACCAACCAAAGACATTTTAGAGGCTGCAACTTGGAGTTCAGTGCACACTTTTACCAAGCACTACCATTTACCTCTCTACTCTAAATCCAGAGCAGGCTTTGCCACTGCAGTTCTGCAGGGCCTTATAGCCTCTCCTAATCCTATTTAGACCCAGCCACCCAACCTCAGCTTTGGGATTCAACCCAAGTGTAATGACTGCAACAGTGAAACACGATGAACTTAGTACAGTTGTGTACCTACCATAAATGTAGATGTTCGAGTGTGTTCACTGTTGCAGTCCAGGTTACCCTCCCTCCATCCCCCTTTTCTTTGCTGGGACTTATCTGTACTTCTCTATCCTATACAACCTATGTGGTGTATTTGCTTGTAGATGAAGGAAATTTTTTTTAGTGCATGCATTTGTATTGGCATATTTTTTAGCCTTCCATTTTGGGGGCACCTGACATCTGGGGCAAGAAAAACTGAAGAAAATGGCGTTGGCTGCATCTTTTATACCCCTGGCGCACTGACGTCAGGGAAGAGGCGACAGCAACCGACGCCAGACCAGGACTTTGGAATTCAGGCCGACTGTGGGTAGCCTGCCAGCAGGATAACCCAAGTGCAATGACTGCAACAGTGAATACATTCGAACATCTACATTTATGGTAGGTACACAACTGTACTTTCCTGAAATCACAGAGCTATTCCCAGGACAACCAGGACTCGCCTTTTCCTTGGGACAGAGGGGGATTTGATAGATACTGTCCTGGAGGCAGAGGAGACCCGAGAAATCAAGGGCTTCTAGAGCCTTTCTCAGAGAGACCCACGCAGCAGCCCTGAAGGATTGCCCGGCTGCTCGCCTCTGGAGGCAGTCGGGGGACGACTCTCGCTGCACCTAATTGTGTGGGAGTCCATCACGGAAGATCGTTGAGTGTTGCAAATTATTTCCAGGGGCTATTCGGTTACCTTTCTCACATAACCTCCTCCACCCAGACACCTCCCAGATGTTTCACCTATGCAAAGGGAGGATGCAGCACTGGAATTTGCCAAGCTGCTAGAAAAGCGAGTCATCCAACCTGTCCCCCCAGACCAGTTTGGATTAGGCATTTATTCCATGTTCTTTTTGGTGCCAGAGAAAACTGGGGACTTAAAACCCATTCTGGATCTCTCCATCTTGAACCTGTCAGTGGCCAAGACAAAATTCCGGATGGTCACCCTTTTATCTATCCTGCCCTTCCTGCAGGAGAACGATTGGATGTGCTCCATCGACCTTCAGTGTGCGTACTACCACATCAAAATGGACAGGCGCTCTCTGAGGTTCCTCCCTTTCTGGCTGGGGGCCAGTCATTGTCGGTTCAGAGCACTCCCCTTTGGTCTCACCACAGCCCCCAGGGTGTTCAAAGTGATGGCAGTGGTAGCGGCTCACCTGAGACTCCAGGGTATACAGGTCTACCCCTACCCGGATGATTGGCTCCTCGTTGCCCCTTCCAAGCATCAGCTCAGTCAAGCAAGGGATTCCTTTCTTCTCTTAGCCCAGAGGTTGGGCATTACCATTAGTCTCAACAAGTCATCACTGGCCCCAGTTCAAGTGTTAGATTTCATTGGGGCTCAGTTGGACACAATTCAAGTCCGTCTTTCTTACCTCAGAGAGGATACACTCTGAAGCTACATGTCCTTTGCATTCTTCATGTTCTGTCACCGACAGTAGAAATGGTATTAAGGGCATTGGGGTCCATGGTGACCATGATCAGTCTCTTACCTATGGCACGTTTTTCATGCGGGTTCTTCAGTGGACCTTCGCAGTCCAATGGTCCATGTTAGATCTCCCATTGCCTCACCCCGTTTGAGTCTCCCAGGTGTGCAGGAGCTCTCTTCTGTGGTGGATTCATTCCCCGGACCTTGTTTGTGGTTGCTCCTTTCTTTCTCCTTTCCCCTCGGCCACAGTGACTACGGACGCCTCCCTGCTTGGGGGAGGGGGCACTGCTCTGAAAGGACAGTCCAAGGCACGTGGTCCCCCTACGAGACCAGATTGCTTATCAACGTCCTGGCGATGAGGGTGGAGCTTCTACTGTTGCAGATTCTCCATGCCCATCTTCTCCTAGGGACAATTGCTATCCAGATGGGACAATATGTCTGTGGTCTGGTACATCAACAAACAGGGGGGAACCAGGTCTTACCCCTATGTGGCAAAGCCATGAAAATGTGGGAGTGGGCGATCTTCACCAGCCATTTTCTGGTGGCAACTCACATTCCAGCGGATAGGCTCAGCAGGTCTATTCTGATCCTAAAACGTGGTGTCTGAATCCTTCAGTAGTGAAACAGATCTTTCTCAAGTGGGGTCAGCCTTGCTGCGATTTCTTCGCCTCTCCTTCCAACGCGAAATGCAGCGAGTACTTGGCTCTGAATCCCTCACTGGGGGAAGCCCTCAGAGATGCTCTGATTCTTGCTTGCCCCCCCCCAGTCTTCTGTATGCTTATCCTCCTTTTCCTTTGATTCCAAAATTCTTTCAGAAAGCTCACAGGCTGGCGACCTTAGTTATCCTCATTGCGCCATTCGGGCCTCGTCAGGTCTGGTTCCCTTCTCTGTGGTCTCATCTGGTGGTTCCACCATGGACGTTGGATGCAGTTCCGGATCTTATTTCTCATCCCTCAGGGATTTCTCATCCATACCTGGACAGTCTGAAGTTCACTGCTTGGCCGCTCCAGTTCCCATGACAGTCAGGACTCCCGGCTTATCTTCACCGGTCAAAAGGGACTCATAAGTCCTCCACCAGAAAGGTGTACTCCAGCAAATGGAGACATTTTTTGATCTGGGCCTCGCAGCGTCCCCCCGATCCCTTCACTATCCCCGTTTCTGCAGTTGTGGAATTTTTGGCGGGGATTTTTCGGCAAGCTGCCAGTTCTTCTACGGTCAAGGTCCAACTTGCAGCAATTTCTAATTTTCATGTAGGTGATAATACGGCTTCCTTAGCATCTTCAAAGCTTTGCAAAGCCTTCCTAAAAGGCAATTTTCTTCTTTGGCCCCCCGGTGAAAGACCCAACACTACCGTGGGATCTTACTTTAGTTCTGCAAGCTCTAGTTTCATCCTCTTTTGAGCCTGCAGCCTTTGTGGATCTGCAATTTCTGTCCTGGAAGGCTGCCTTCTTGGTTGCTATTACTTTTGCCAGGAGAGTTTTGGAAATTCAGGTGTTAGTCAAGCCCCCTTGTATGATTTTACATAAGGACAAGGGTATCTTTGCGTACTAATGCATTTTTTCTCCCTAAGGTAGCTTCGGAGTCCAATATTAATCAGTTGATTAATCTCCCAATGTTCTTCGTGTTTCACTGTTGCAGTCATTACATTTTGGGTAATCTACTGGCAGGTTGCCCTCAGTCGGCCTGATTAAGAACGTCTTGGGTTCTGCGTCGGTTGCTGTCCCTTCTTCCATGACGTCAGGTCATCAGGGGGTATAAAACATGCAGCCGACAACATTACATCAGTCTTTCTTGCCGTGCTGTGCCCGAAGCAGAAGTAGTTCGCAAGTGCCGGTCGGCCGACTCCTGAAATTTTTGTTTTCGAGTTTCAGAACCAAAGTCTTCGACTTAAAGCTAAGTACCCCATTGGGGAAACTTTTTCTTGCTCCTTACCGATGTCAGTAAAAGTTAATAATTGCATTACTTGTGGAAAGCAAATACCTCATAAAGATTTTCATTTGTACTTTATTCCTTGCCTAGGCCCTGACCACGACGTACCTTGCTGTCGGTTTTGTGCTTTTTTTAATCAGCGCACTATCCGTCGTCGGTACATTTTTGCCTCTAAATGTTTCGGTTCTCGGTTTAATTATCCAGAAATGTCATTGGTTAGCCATCTGACTACCGGGATTTCGAAAAAATGCAAAGATAAAGACAGACAGGCCGCCGAGGTCCAAAACTGCCGACGACGCTTCTCCTAAGCCAGTCGCCAGTTCGCTGGTACTCATTGAGGCACTTTTGCAGCCCTTGATACCCGCTACTTTTGATTCGTAGGCCTCTACTGAGACCCATTCGGAGTCCGGTATGCCGTGAGATTCTTCACCTATGGAACCTGCAGATGTCTCTACCTTGGACGAGTCCGGAGCCGCTGTGCAGGCACCGGCTTCTGAGAGTGTATTCAGGCCTACAGACTTGCATATTAAACCAACTCCACCTTCAATACTAAGGCCTAAATCTCGATCTATGTCTAAAAAATCGACACCCAGTCCACGTATTCAGGGGCCTAGGGCTGAGCTTGACTATGTATCTTCTGATCAGGACTCTTTTTTCTGACTCTTCTAATGACATGGATTTGTCCATACCTACTTATGAGGATTCTGATGCAGAGGATTCCATTCCCTCTGCTTCCCCCCTTTTCTTTTGGGGAAACTTTACTAAGGGATCATTTCCACTGAGAAAGTCAGGATTTTTCTGATTCAAAAAAGAGGCTTAAGGATTTCCTCCTTCAACCTCAGCATTGGCCTTTGGCTATACCTCCTGTACTAGACATTGTTGTGTTTTCGGAATTCAGTATGGCCCCTGATTCCCTGCCTCCGGCTCCTAGTAAACCTAGCAGATACTACAGGGTTCCCGAGTCCCACAAGTTCCTTTTTAAAAAAATCCTGTTGCAGATCCAAAAACCATTTCTCAGGGGCCCAAGGGCGTTACGGCTTCTCCGGCTAAAAATACTACCCCTTCTGATAGAGACTCCAGGGTGCTGGATAGATGGGGTAAAAAGGTTTATACTTCTGCAACCCTGGCAATCAGGGCTTTAAACTGCCAATTTCATATGTTAAAATACCAACAGCATATTATTGGACTGCTTAAACAGAACATGATGTTGATTTCTGACTGTGTGGAAAATAGAGTTACAGGATTTATTGCATTCTGCTGAACAAGTTGGAAAACATACTTTGCAGTGTGGTTTTGATTGTTTAGAGGCCTCCTGCAGGGCTGCTGTTACTGGGTCTGTGCTTAGAAGGCATGCTTGGCTTAAGGAACAATCTCTGCCTTATCATGTTAAAGCAAAATTGTTGGATGCTCCCTTAAATCAGGACCGCCTGTTTGGCAGTAAGGCTGAAGAAGTTCTAAAAAAGATGGAAGATAAAGCTAAATCTATGCAAACTGTAAAATATTTCTTACAAGTGCAACCTCCAAGATTTAGTAGGCACTGGCCTACTAAGAATTGGTCCTTTCCAGCTCCTTCCAGATCCTCTCAGGCCAAGCCCAGACACTCCAAAAACACCAGGTTTCAGTCCCAAGGGACTCTCAGAACTAAGCAATGGGGGGCCTCCACTTCCAAATCTGGAAATAATAAAACTCCCCCATGGTAAACAATCTTAGTGACTTTCCTTAAATATTACCAAGCACTTAACTTTTAGCCGCCCCTTTGGGGGGAAAGATTGCTTTTCATGCCAAAAACTGGGAACTCATAACCCAGGACAAATGGGTTTTAAATATAGTGTCCCAGGGATACAGATTTCATTTCCACACATTGCCAACACCAAACGGGTGGCCAGAGGCTCAAAAACAAGTACTTTCCCTCTTAAGCATGGGTGCTTTTCAACCAGTACCCAAAGAGGAAAAGGGACAAAGTTTCTATTCCAGGCTTTTCATGGTACTCTGAAAAGACAAATCATGGCATCCATTTCTGGACCTGTCTACTCTAAACACCTTTCTGGACATTCCAAAATTCAAGATGCTTACTCTTCACCAGTTACTTTCTATGCTAGGCAAAGATGCCTGCTTGGCAACTCTAGATTTACAAAAAGCATCCACATCCCAATCAGGGAATCTTGCAGAAGATACCTACGCTTCAAAGCAGGCTACTTAACATTATCAGTTCTCTGCACTGCCCTTTGGCTTGTCTACTGTGCCCAGGGTATTCACAAAGTGTCTGGTTCCAGTAATTGCATTTTTCAGGCAAAGAAATATTCAGATATATCCATACCTGGACGATTGTCTAATTCAGGCAGAAAACCAGGGCCTATTTCTAAATCATCTGGCATTTATAAAAAAAGGTTCTAACTTGTCTGGGGTATACCATAAACGAAAATAAATCTCAACTGGTACCTCTCAACAGATTACATTCCTGGGTGCAAGCTTGAATACAACTGCCCAGATGGCTTTCCTCATGCCAGCGAAGCAAATTCATTTGGTAACTTACTTCAAACAAGTGTCCACAAAAACCCTGCCATCTGCGCGACAAATACTGCAAGCCTTGGGGTTCATGGCCTCCTGCATTCTTCTAATTCCATATGCAAGACTGCATATGAGGAAACTATAGTGGTACTTAAAAAGTCTATGGAGTCAACATTGTCACAGCCTGGAAACAATGATTCCTATCATACCTTGCCTATACCTGGAGTTCCTATGGTGGGCAGAGGCCTGCCACTAAAAACCAGGGACTGCCATTCACACTACACCCTGCTGCCCAAGCCCTAACTACAGATGCATCAGATTATGCAGGGGGGGGGGGCTCACTTGGCAGGGAAGTGCATTCAGGGCAAATGGAACCCAAATCAAATGCACCTACATATCAATCATGGATATATCTGAATATTTCTCACATAGTACTATCACAATTTCAAATCATACACATAAATACACAAAGACATATTCGGAGGCTCTGATCAAAAATCTACCAAAACAGCAGAGGCCACCAAAGCAGACACCCAAACAACTGCCACCTCAGGATGCAACACATGCAACACATAGACCACATAGTCAGTGTGCCAAACAGTCACAGCCCTTAAGGCCAAACACATTGCCAGACACACTCGTCATTGGTGACTCCATAGTCAGGCACACTGATGTCCCGCTCACCAGATTGAGCAAGGAAAAGGTCACAGTAAGCTGCCTGTCGGGCGCTAGAATCCGCCACATAACGCAAGCACTCAGGTCTCTCAACAGCAGGTACAAGTACGACTCTGTCATTGTTCACGCTGGTGTGAACGACCTGAGACGTACCTCCTTGGACTACATGAAAAGAGACATAGAGGAGCTCTCTGATTATGTAGCCCAGGCAGGTATGACCCTGACCTTGAGCAGTATCCTACCTTCACCAAGAATGATGCCACAATACAGAGACAAGATGATCAGCTTTAATAATTGGCTTAAACTCTGGTGTCATTCAAAGGGGATCCAATATCTGTCTGCCTGGGATGACATGCTGGACAAGCCACGCTGCTTCGCAAGGGACGACTTGCACCAGTCACCCCTGGGCTTCCGGATATTGGCAAAGGCTCTCGCCACCCCCATAGTGCCTTTTTTAGGCAAGGCTCAAATTCTAAACCTACCACCCTAGAACACAAAAAAGGAAAAAAACTAAGGGTAATGCTGCTCAATGCCAGAAGTCTCAACCTCAAGATGCACGCACTCGAGGCCCTTCTCAGTATGGAGAACATCGATGTCTGTGCTGTGACTGAAACCTGGTTCAAGGCTCCCGAGAGCACCCCGGCACTATCAGGCTTTACCTCTTATCATGCGTTCCGGCCCCAAAATCCGGACAACACCAAGAAAGGAGGGGGGGGTGTCTATATTCATCAAGAACACCCACACCTCAAGGTTGGTGGCAATGCATGATGCATCGGAGACCATCCAGGTGCAACTAACAATAGGCAAGACTGCTCTGCAATTTGTAGCATGTTACAGGCCACCCTCTCAATCTCAGGAACCTCACATAGCTTTCCTGAAAACACTGGAGGGGATAAATGCATCTCCAAACACTATCATACTAGGTGATTTCAACTACCCGAATATAGACTGGGATCACTACTCTAGCCCCAACAATCTAGCCCAAAGGTTCCTAGAGTTCATAAACTCAAATGCCATGGAACAACTAGTCACCATTCCCACAAGAGGAGATAACATACTAGATCTCATCATCACAAACATGGGGTCACAATGTTCAAAACCGGAAGTATACCCTTCACTGGTGAGATCAGACCATAAACTAATCTCACTGGAAGTCCACATCCCACCCCCGCCTGAGATAAAAAAGACCACAGTGAAGAACTTCTCAAAAGCCGACTTCACACTTCTAAAGGCTAGTGTGGTCTCTTTTATGGCCCCAGAGACTGCGGAAACCATTACTCAAGCCGCTGAATCACTTACAAATGCCTTCTACCAGCATCTACAGGACTGCATGGATCAGGCAATCCCAAACAAAACAAAGACCCTTTGTACCAAAGGCAAGCGTCCAGTTTGGAGGACCCCAGCCATAAACAAGCTCTACAACAAAAGGAGGGGAAGCTACTACAAGATAGAGCAAAATCCTTAAAAGGGAAAACACCCTAGATCATTATAAGTAAAAAATTAAGATCTCTCATAAAATCATCCAAGGCAAATTTTGAGAGAAAAGTCACCAAGGACTCAAAGGACAATCATAAGGCCTTCTTTAGCTATGTTAGAAACCTGGGAGGAAACTCCCAGATATGCTCAGAATTAGTTCAAAATGATGTAAAAATTACTGATCCTGCAGACATTGCCAACATACTGGCTGACAGGTTCAGTGCAAACTTCTCCCCCCCCCCAAAAGGTGAGATATCTATACCAGAGAATTATAGCCCCCCAAACATCTCAAACGCTCAGGTGAGAACTGCTCTCTCCAAGGCAAAAAACACAGCATCCATGGGACCAGATGGTGTCCCCGGATGTATGTTCCACGAACTCAATGAGGAATTAAACCCGCAGTTAGGGCAGCTGTTTAATCTTAGCCTCACCTCAGGATACGTGCCTAAGGAGTGGCGTACGGCAACTGTGGTCCCACTTCACAAAGGAGGTGCCTCCACTGACCCGGGAAATTACCGTCCCATCAGCTTGACAAGCTTGATCTGCAAAGCTATGGAGAGGATCATAATGGAACTCATAAATAAAGACATAGGAGACTTGCAGACTTTGGATCTGACCCAGTTTGGCTTTGTCAAGGGCCGATCATGCCTTTTAAACCTGGTGGACTTTTTCAAAACAGTCACCAAGGCCATTGATGAGGGAAAGGCAGTCCACACAGCCTACCTGGACCTGGCAAAGGCTTTCGACACAATACCCCACTCAGGTATCATTGAAAAACTCATCAGCTTAAATGTTAACCCATACGTCACAAGATGGGTTGCAAATTGGCTAAGTGACAGAACCCACAGGGTCAGAGTCGCTGGTGCCATGTCAGACTCAAAGCCTGTCACAAGTGGTGTCCCACAGGGCTCAGTCCTGGGCCCTCTCCTGTTCGGCATCTACTTTTCAGAAGTACAAGCAAACACAGGAGGATTATGGCTGACAAAATTTGCAGATGACTGCAAACTGGGCGCCATAGTTGAGAACACATCTGACACAGATATCCTTCAGAAGGGTCTTATAGAAACGGAAAACTGGTGCGAGAACCATGGCCTAAAGTTAAACGCCAAAAGATGCATAGTCATGCCCTTCGGGAAAAACAAGGTTACCCCTAGCTACCATATAGGCGGCAACCCACTAAGCACAGAAGAGGTCATCAGGGATCTGGGTACCCAGGTCGACAGTAACCTTTCATTTGATACTCACGTTGCCAAAGTAGTTAGGAAAACCTTCTACATTTCCCACCTGATCATGAAGGGATTCACATCTAGATCAAGGGAAGTCATTGTCCCCCTGTACTCATCACTCATCAGGCCAATGATTGAGTACAATGCCCCATTCGGAATGTACCTGACACGACACCTGCAGCAACTGGAAAGGCCCCATAAATTCCTCACCAAAAGGATAAAGGGTCTCAAAAATGTCCTATGCTGCCCGACTGAAGGAACTTCAGCTCTACTCAGTCGCTTACCGTCTGCTCAGAGGTGACCTGTGCCTGACATACAAGGCCATGTCCAACCCAGAATTGATGAACATGCTTCACCTCAAAAAATCTAGATCGCTCAGAACTACAAGGGCGGGAGACTTAAACCTCGACACGGTTATTAATAGGACCTGCTGGAGGGGGACAGATTCATCACCCAGAGACTCCCTATGCTGTGGAACAAAATCCCGGTACATGTGAGGCAGAGCACCTCGCTGGCTTTATTCAAGAGAAATCTTGACCAATGGATGAGAGATCGCAGATATACCCCAGGGATTATATCAGTGTCACTGATTGACAGAGGCACAGCAAAATATAATGGGCATAGTATCCTCCAAACTAAAGGGGTGGCGAAAGCCACAAAACTCTGGCTAGGCTTATAAATGCCCTTGGGCAGATAGCCTAGTATGAACCTATGAACCTAAAAAGAAATGTTAGCTATACAGAATACTCTGACAGCCTTCAAGGACTACATTCTTCCAGGACAGCTAATGGTAAAGACGGACAACACCACGGTTATGTGGTACATAAATAAGCAGGGGTGTACACATTCTTACCCCCTCTGCAGACTAGCCATGCAATTGTGTAACACAGCCTTGAGCTACCAAGTGCACCTACAAGCTGAATTCCTGCCAGGAAAATTGAATACAATGGCAGACAGACTGAGCAGAAATCTCATGGACCCACATGAGTGGAAACTGGCACCACGGATTTTCAACATGTTGACAAGCAAATGGGGGAGCACAGACATAGATCTGTTTGCCTCCCCCAAGAACTACCAGTTGGACTAATTTTGCCCAAGGACTCCCCACAAAGAAGCATGGAAAGTGGATGCTCTGTCCTTCAGCTGGAAAAACCTATCAGTCTATGCCTTTCACCCTCTGCCTCTGCTCTCCAAAGTTCTGCTAAAGTCAAACAGGACAAACCAAGAATGATTTTGATTGCTTCAGACTGACCACGCCAGCACTGGTACCCACTCTTGCGCTGTGTGTCACAAATATTTCCATGGCACCTGCCTCAGATCCCTTCCTTGCTGTCTCAGCAGAAGAATGAAATTCTGCACCCTCAGCTTCCAACATTGAACCTTGCAGCCTTGGCTGATCACTTAAATTCAACTGTAGCATCCCTCAGCAAACCTGTGATGGATGTCATCTTGGAGGCGATAAGACCTTGTACTAGAAAATCTTATGCTGACAAGTGGAAAAGATTCTGTGCCTGGAACCAGTCTTTAGGGATGAGCACAGCAGCGCCCAATTTACCTCAGATTTTACAATACCTAACTGAGATGCTTCACAAGGGCCTGTCTTTTTCCTCTATTAAAATCCATGCTTTAGCTATTTCAGCTCACTATAACACAGAACCTCCCCTCTTCTCTCATCCCCTACTCAAGCAGTATCTCAGAGGGGCAAAGAACTTGAGACCACCCAGGAGAGCTCCTACCCCTGCCTGGGACCTTAACTTTATTTTGGAGAAGCTCACTCTATCTCCTTTCGAGCCAACTGCTACTGCAGACTTAAAATTTCTTTCTTGGAAAACAGCCATCCTCTTAGTAATCACTTCATCTTGAAGGATATCTGAATTACAGGCCCTTATGGCAGTGGAGCCTTTCATCATCTTTCATGCGGACAGGGCATCTCTGAGGACCAATCTTTCCTTCATGCCCAAGGTGGTTTCCACTGTGGCTCTTAATCAGTCCATTCATTTGCCAACCTTCTTTCCCAATACACAGAACAAAAGGGAATGGATTCTGCATTCTTTGGATGTGCACAGACAACTTAGATTCTACTTGGACAGAACTAAACTTCGAAGAAAATCTGAACAATTCGTAGTAGCATTTTCCTGCTGGGGCAGAGGGGAAGGCTATTTCAAAACAAATCATTTCTAAATGAATAAGCCATTGCATTCATTTCTGCTATAAGCACCATGGAAAACCTATCCCCCAGGGGATCAGATCTCATTCCACCAGGGCTGCATCTACTTCTGCAGCTTTTCTCAGAGTCAGAGGTGTTCCTACCAGAGATATTCTAGAAGCTGCTACCTGGAGTTCTGTACAAACTTTCACCATGCATTATCATTTACCAATTTTCTCTAAATCCAGAGCTGGCTTTGCAACTGCTGTCTTGCAGGGCCTTATAGCTGGTCCTAATGCTGTATAAATTCCTCCTCCCAGCCATAGCTTTGGGAATCGACCCAAATGTTATGACTGCAACAGTGAAACACGAAGAACATAGTACAGTTGTGTACACTTACCATAAATGTAGATGTTCGAGTGTATTCACTGTTGCAGTCCTGGTTACCCTCTCTCCAGCCCCCTGTTTTTCTCTGACCATATCTCTATTTACTTTTATTATGCTTAAAAGCCTTTTTGGTGTATTTGCTTTTGGTTGGAGGTATATATTTTTAATTTTATTTGCTCCCCATTTGGGCGGCACCTGACATCTGGGGCAAGAAAAACTGATGTAATGGCGTTGGCTGCATGTTTTATACCCCTGACGACCTGATGTCATGGAAGATGGGATAGCAACCGACGCAGGACCCAAGACTTAAATCAGGCCGACTGAGGGCAACCTGTCAGCAGATTACCCAAATGTAATGACTGCAACAGTGAATACACTCGAACATCTACATTTATGGTAAGTGTACACAACTGTACTGTCTTTCTCCCAAATTTTCAAAACAAGGGAGGATATAAATTACACCTGTTGGATGTGCACAGACAGTTGCGTTTTTACCTGCACAGGACTAAATCCTTTCGCAAGTCTGACCAGCTCTTCATTTCCTATTCTAAACCTCTGTTAGGGAAACCAGTGTCTAAAGTCACCATTGCCAGTTTAATTTCCCAGTGTATTATTCTGGTGTATTCTGTTAGGGATTTAACCCCGCCAGGTCATGTGAAGACCCATTGTACCAGATCTATGGCTACTTCAGTGGCCTTTTGGTCCAGAGTTTCGTCAGATGATATCTGCTCTGTGGCTACTTGGGCTTCATCTCATATAATTTTGCATAATAAGTTGGACATCATATCCAAGAATAGGGCATTCTTTGGCTCTGCTGTGCTCCGCAATATCCTCCCATGAGGGCCTCCCAGGTGTTAAGTAGCTGGGGGACTCTGTCCCACAGGTTAAAGATCAAATGAAGACAACAACTTCAGATAAATAAGTTATGTACTCACCATAGCGTTCCATCTGAGTTGTTGTTCTCCATTTGTCTTCAGCTGTCCTTCTCTCCTTCTCCCTGCCTTGCACAGATTGTGTGGTGGTCTGACGAATAGAGGATGTGGTCACCTCTGGAGTGCCTCTTACTCTTCCTTTTTTGGTTATGATGACATTTAGTATGGGACAAAGTGCTGGGTCGGGTGTGGATGATAAAGACGGGCAGCAGCTTGATCTGAGGGGAGGAAGGAGACAGGGATAATGGGTAGAGAAGGAGCTTTTGAGCTCACATCAGATGGTGGATATGCGGCTGAGTTGGATCCGTGCCAGATCCGGGAACTCTCACAGGTTGAAGACAAATGAAGAACAGCTCAGATGGAACGTTATGGTGAGTACATAAATTCTTAATGTTAAGTTGTCAATCTCGCCTTCATTCTTGCTGGATGGGTTCGGAGCCGAACCTCGGCTCCGACTCGGACACTTACTAAAGCTTGAGAGCTAATTTTACCGGCTCAAGGCAACCCTATATCCCATGATGCTAGGTGATAACTACCCAGATCTCGTTTGCCGCTTTCGCTTGCAAGGTGCGTTTTTACCGGCTCTTGGTAAGTCTTGGAGTTTATATATATATATATATATATATATATATATATATATATATATATATATATATATAGCACCTTTCTACTTAGTTTTCCCACTCCTTTCTTGTTTAGCTAACTTAACGGTTAATTTAAAACCTTTTCCCCATTAGTACCCTTTTCTTTTCCCCTTATCCCAAATTATACATCCCTCCCTTTAGGTTAGGCCTTAGGCCTGCCCCTTTCCTAATTCCTGACAGGGATTCTGTACTGTGTTTGTGGTGTGTTTGTACCCCTGTATCCCTGTTTTTCTTAGTTTGTGTGGATTGGGCGTGTGTGTGTTTGTTATTTTTTTGCATTTGTGCCCTTTTACTTCGACAGCACTATGTCGAAGGACACAAAGGTCTCAGGCTTCAAGAAGTGTGACTCGTGCTGTCAGAAGATGTCTCTGACAGACTGTCACACTTCTTGTGTTTACTGCCTGGGACCTCTGCACCTGCAGGACTCTTGTTCTGTGTGCCATGCATTCAGCCCAAGAGTCCTGCAGGAGCACAGGAACAAATTAATCTTAAGGGGCTTATTAAAGCCCAAGGGCTCCCCGTCTAAGTCTGTGCCGGGGAAACCCTCGAAGCCAGCCAAACTGTCGGCTCAGAGTCCTAAGCCTTCGGCTGCTGGCTCACCATCTGTGGCAAAATCGGCTCCGGCTGGAGCCGATACTTCTGTCGCAGCTTCCAGCATCGGCTCCACTCGGTGCCGATACCACTGAGCCTCTACTCTCATGGTCGGTTCCGGCTGGAGCCAACGTATCTTCGGCTCCATCCATCTCCAGGAAAAGGTCCAGATCCCCATCTTTGGAATCGATCCATTCGGCTCCGGGGTCTCCCTTGCTCTCGGAGCGGAGCCATCGGAGCCGTTCTTCTCGGTCATCCAGGCTTTCCGACCATGACCTTGAGAGAGTGGTCAGTAGACTGTTAAAGTCTCAGGCACTGGCCCAAATGCTTCATAGCCCGTCTCATCAGACAGTGGCTATTTCAACTCCATCTACTATTCCTCCTTCGACTCTCCATCAGAGTTCGGAGCCGGAGCTCCTTGGAGCCGTGACTGTTGTGGCGTCAGAGCCGATACCTCCCCCTTCGGCTCCGTTGTCCTCTGCTCCGATCTCCTCCTTGATGCCTTCATTGGAGGGATCCGGGCGCCTGGTCTCTCTCGCCGGCTCAGAGGGGGCGAGTGGCATCGGACCCTTGTCTGACCCCGATGTTCATCGTGCATACAGCTGCAGTCATTACAGATGGGTTATCTTGCAGTCAGGCGGGTCCTCGGTCGGCCGAATTCCAAAGTCTAGGTCCGGTGTCGGTTGTCGTCGCTTCTTCCCTGACAGTGCGGCAAGGGTATAAAAGAGGCAGCCAACGCCATTTTCTTCAATCTTTCTTGCTGCGCGGTGCCCGAAGCAGAAGCAGTTCGCAAGTGCCGGTCGGCCAGCTCCTGAGATTTACGAAAGTATTTCAGCCGAAGTCTTCTTGAAAGCTAAGTACCCCATTGGGGAAACTTTTCTTGCCTCAGACCGATGTCAGACAAAGTTAATAATTGCATTTCATGTGGGAAGCAAATACCGCAAAAGGATTTCCACTCTTTCTGTATACCTTGCTTAGGCCCAGACCACGACGTCTCGGCCTGCCGTTTTTGTGCTAGATTCAACAAGCGCACTATTAAGCGCTGGGCGGAGTTCGCCCTTCACTATTTTGGCAAAAAATTTAATTATATTATGTCGTCGGATACTCCGACTCCAGTTTTTAGCAAAAGACGCAAAGATAAGGACCGACATACGAGATCCGCACCGTCTACTGAGACCACGCTAAGGCCGACTACCGGTTCTCCGGTACTCAGCGAGGTGCCTACGCAGCCCCTGAGTACCGATGACACTACTTTACCGGTGTCTTCAGTACCCGAGGTCGCAGGCTCCTCGGTCCCCATTCCTACTGCAGATACCGACGCCACTCTTGGCGGGGAAACTCAGAATTTAGACAGGCCTGCCATTTCTCAAGGTGTCTTCAGGCCTTCCTCCTTCTCTATTAAAGCTTTCACTAAATCTAAAGCAGCCATGAAAATCAAAAAGCAGGGTCCTCAGACCCCCTCTCAAGGCCCCATGCCTAAAAAGCAGATGCTTAAAATGGCTGAGGATTTGATTACTCTTATCAGGGGTTCTCAACCCCCCTCTGACAAAAGGCCCAGATTAGAGGAAGACTACCCTTCCTCAGATCAAGCTTCTATTACCTCAGAACTATCTGAGGACCAGGATTATGCCTATTCTCCATTCGAAGACTCTGATGCAGAGGACTCTATTCCCTCGGTCTCCCCCCCGTGAGGACTACTCTTTTGGGGAAACCCTGCATACATTGAGGGAACACTTTCACTGGGAAGGCCAAGATTACTCAGATTCCAAGAAAAGGCACAGGGAATTTCTATTGCTCCCCCAGCATAGGCCCCTGGCTATCCCTCCTGTTTTAGATATATTGGATGATGTGTACACAGAAGCCAGCCTTAATCCAGATTCTTTGCCTCCAGCTCCTGTTAAACCAGACAGGTATTACCGGGTTCCTGATTCTCACCAGTTCCTATATAAAAGCCATACTGCTGACCCAGAAACTATTTCACAGGGCCCCAAGGGAATTAAGGCCTCTACTGCTAAAAACCCATTACCTTTTGAGAGAGATTCCAGAGCTTTAGAAAGGTGGGGGAAAAAGGTGTGTACCTCGGCCACTTTAACCATGAGGGCATTAAACTCTCAGTTCCATATGTTAAAGTATCAACAGTTTTTGATATCTCAGCTGAAAAGCAAGATGACACAACCAGATTTAAAAGAGTTGCAGGATTTGTTGCATGGTGCAGAGCAAGTGGGTAAACATACCTTGCAGTGTGGTTTTGATGCTTTAGAGGCCTCATGTAGAGCTGCTGTTACGGGGTCTGTTATATGTAGGCATGCTTGGCTCAAAGAGCAAACCTTACCAGATCATGTCAAAGCTAAATTATTAGATGCACCTCTTCAAAAAGATGTATTGTTTGGTGTTAAAGCTGAGGAGGTACTAAAGAAAATGGAGGAAAAAGCGAAATCAATGCAAACAGTGAAAGATTTCCTGCAGGTACAACCTCCGCGTTTCAGCAGAAACTGGCCTTCAAAAAATTGGTCCTTTCCAGCCACGGACAGACCTCAAAGGGGCAGATACAGACGCCCAAGGGGTAGAGGGCAACCTCAAGGATCTTTCAGAGCCAGACAGTGGCAAGCACAAACCCCAAGAGTTGGAGAAGATAGATCACAGTCTTTTAGAAAACAGACACAATGACTTCCCCCTACACCTGCCAAGCAAAGCTTTAATGGCAGCACCTTTGGGCGGAAAACTGGCATTATTCTCAAAAAATTGGCATATTGTTACAAAAGACAAATGGATTCTGGACATTATAGACAGAGGCTAGAGGTTCCACTTTCACACCCTTCCAAAAATGAGAGGCATGCCAAACCTGCCACAAAATCAAAGGGCAGAGGCACAAAAGCAAATTTCAGCTCTCATGGACATGAAAGCGATTCAAGAGGTACCTGCAAAAGAACAAGGTCAAGGGTTTTATTGCAGACTATTCCTGGTACCAAGGAAAGACAAAGATTGGAGACCTATCTTAGACCTATCCATCCTAAACACATTTCTACAGGTGCCAAAATTCAAGATGCTCACATTACAGCAGCTTCTTCCCATGCTGGGCAAGGAGTCTTGGCTGGTAACATTGGACCTCAAGGAAGCATACCTGCATGTCCCTATCAGACAAGATTGCAGAAGATACCTCAGATTTCTTGCAGGTTCAACCCATTACCAATTCTCTGCATTGCCCTTTGGCTTATCTACTGCGCCCAGAGTGTTTACGAAATGCCTGGCATCCGTAATCGCCTTTTGCAGACTACAAGGGATACAAATCTACCCATATCTGGACGACTGCCTGATCCAAGCGGACAGCAAGGACATACTACTGCAGCACCTGGCGTTTGTAATAAAACTGTTGAACTTCCTGGGATACACAGTCAACAAAAAGAAATAAAAACTAATACCCTCTCAGCAAATAATTTTCCTGAGTGCCAGCTTGAACACAACCACCCAGATGGCCTACCTCACGCCAGACAAACAAGGGCAACTGTCTCAATACTTCAGAAAAATGGCAACTTTCACCAGGCTAACTGCAAGGAAAGTCCTGCAGGCTCTGGGATTCTTGGCATCTTGCATCCTACTAATCCCATGTGCAAAGCTGCATATGAGGAAACTTCAATGGTACCTAAAAAAACTTATGGTCTCAACACAGCCACAGCTTGGAAGCAATTATACCACTCATTCCATGCCTTCAAAAGGAATTTTTGTGGTGGGCTCAAGGTTGCCAAAGAAACACAGGTCTTCTTTCTGTGTACCTCAAGCAACTCAAATCATCACAACAAACGCCTCAGACTACGCCTGGGGAGCACACATGACAGATCAGTGCATTCAGGGAAAATGGACCCGAAAAGAGAAGCACCTACACATCAACCTAAAGGAAATGCTAGCCATGCAAAATGCTATTATGACCTTCAAAGACCTACTGCATCCAGGCCAGCTATTGATAAGGACAGACAACACCACAGTGATGTGGTACATAAACAAACAGGGGGGAACTCATTCATACCCCCTGTGCAGGCAAGCCATGTCCCTATGGAACACAGCAATGGAAATGCAAATTCAACTACAGGCACAATTCTTGCCAGAGAAGGAAAACACACTGGCAGACAACCTAAGCAGAAATATGACAGATCCAAATATGACAGATCCACACGAATGGAAGTTGCATCCTCAAGATGTCCTTCAAGAATGCAACTGCAGTCATAACATATGGGTTGTCCTGCCTCAGGCAGCCCTCGGTTGGCCGAATTCCAAAGTCTGGGTCCGGCGTCGGCTGGTGTCGCCTCCTCTCCGACGTCACAACAGCTGGAGTATAAAGGCATCGGCCATCGTCATCTTCTTCAGTCTTTCTTGCCGCGCAGTGCCCGAAGCAGAAGCAGTTCGCAAGTGCCGGTTGGTCAGCTCCTGTGTTTTCAGTACCGAAGTCATCTAAAAGCGAAGTACCCCGTTGGGGAACATTTTTTCTTGCCTCAGCCGATGTCAGAACAAATTGAGAAAGTTAATAATTGTTTGTCTTTTGGTAAACAAATACCTCATAAGGACTTCCATTCTTACTGTCTTCCTTGCCTGGGCCCAGACCACGACGTCTCGGCCTGTGCTTGCTTTAATAAGCGCACTCTCAGGCGCCGGGCAGAATTTGCCCAAGACTTTTTCGGCGAATCCTTTGCATATATCACGCCGTCGGATCAACCGACAACTCAATCTTCCAAAAAACGGAAGGACCGGGACCGGCATCCTCGGCCCGCGTCCTCTACCAATACTACTGCTAGACCCTCCGCTAGTGCTTCGGTCCCTGCGGAAGCGGTAATTCAACGGCTCCAGGCCGACGACACAGCGTTATCTCGTCCTTCGGTCCCGGAGACCTCTCCGGTGCCGGTTGTTGATTTTCCTCCGGAAACCGAAGTTCTTGATTTACCCGACACCATTCCGGTGGACAAGGTCACTCCTGCACGTGGGCTGCTAGGCCTCCTGTATCTATGTCCATCAAGGCCTTTGCACGTGCTAAGGCCGCCAGCCAGGCCAAGGCCCATCCTAAACCTGCTGTCCAGGCCCCCTCCTCTGATAAACAGATAATGTCTCTGGCTGCAGACCTTATTTCCCTTATCAGGGGGTCTCAGCCTCACCCAGACAGAGGTTCTCAGCCTCCTGCAGAGAAAAGGCCT
Organism: Protopterus annectens; assembly: GCF_019279795.1. Taxonomy (NCBI): domain Eukaryota; kingdom Metazoa; phylum Chordata; order Ceratodontiformes; family Protopteridae; genus Protopterus; species Protopterus annectens. The sequence continues at coordinate 172,408,250 of NC_056747.1, read as the reverse complement.
AGAACTGAGCAGACTGAAAACCTCTCTTCAGATGAGGCCTCTGGGGATTCTGAGCATTCAGATATTCAAGAAGAATCCTTCCAGGCCTATGAGGACTCTGATGCTGAGGAATCAATTCCTCTGCCTCTCCTCCAGAGGATTTCTCGTTTGGTGAAGTCCTGCACTCAATGAGGGAACATTTCCAATGGCAGGGTCAGGAATTCTCTGATTCCAGGAAAAGGCTCCGTACCTTCCTAAAGCTTCCCCAGCACAGACCTTTAGCTATTCCTCCTGTGATGGATGTTTTGGATGATGTTTTCTCCGACTCCAGTGCTAACCCTGATTCTCTCCCCCTGCTCCTGTCAAGCCAGACAGATATTAGAGTCCCTGACACTCACAAACATCTCTTTAAGGCCCACTCCGTGGATTTAGAAACTATTTCACAGGGCCCCAAGGGAGTTGCTACCTCCACTGCCAAGAATCCTTTGCCAGCGGATAGGGAAGCTAGGTCTATGGAGAGATGGGGTAAAAAAGTTTATACCTCTACCACCCTAGCCATGAGGTCACTTAACTGCCTTTTTCATATGTTTCAGTACCAGGATTTTTTTCTGGATGATTTACAGAAAAAGTTAGCCTCTCCTGAGCCTATTGATAGAAAGGCATTGCAGGATCACATACAGATTCCCTATGCTGTGGAATAAAGACTCCCTATGCTGTGGAATAAAATCCCGGTATATGTGAGGCAGAGCACCTCGCTGGCCTTGTTCAAGAGAAATCTTGACCAATGGATGGGAGATCGCAGATATACCCCAGGGATTACCTCAGTGTCACTGCTCAACAGAGGCACAGCAAAATAATGGGTATAGTTCCCCATACTAAAGGGGTGGCGTAAGCCACAAAACTATGGGCTAGGCTTGTAAATGCCCTCGGGCAGATAGCCTAGTATGAACCTATGAACCTATAACTCTCAGCAGGTTAACAATCATTTTCTTCAGTGTGGTTATGATGCATTGGAGGCTTCATGTAGGGCAGCTATGACTGGGGCTGTGATACGTAGACATGCTTGGTTAAAAGATCAGCCACTGCCAGACCATGTCAAAGTATAATTACTTGATGCACCTCTGGAAAAACAGAAGCTTTTTGGCGCTAATGCACAAGATGTGTTGAAGTCCATTGAGGAAAAAGCTAAGTCAGTACAGACAGTCAAGGATTTCCTCCAGGTTCAGCCACCCAGATTCAGTAGAAACTGGCCTTCAAAGAATTGGTCCTTCCCAGACCCGGACAAGTTTCAAAGGGGAAAGAACAGGCGTGGCCGAGGCAGAGGGCAATACTGAGGCTCCTACAGGGGCCGCCAATGGCAACCTACAAATCAAAGAAGTGCTGCAGCCAGTCCAGCTGCACCACAAGGACAATCACAATGACTTGACTTTCATACCGCCTACAAGGGCTCAGAGAGAAGCACCCTTGGGCGGAAAATTATCCTTATTCTCAAAAAACTGGCATATCTTAACCAAGGACAGCTGGATTCTGGATTTAATAGACAAGGGTTACAGATTCCACTTCCATACTTTACCTACAAGACAAGGCATGCCAAACCTGCCACACCATCAAAGGGCAGAGGCACTCATTCAAGTTTCAAAGCTATTAAGTATAAAAGCAATAGAAAAGGTACCTCCTCAGGAACAAGGCCAGGGATTTTATTCAAGACTGTTCCTTGTTCCAAGAAAGGAAAACAAATGGAGGCCTATACTGGACTTGACTACTCTAAATACCTTTCTCATTGTGCCAAAGTTCAAAATGCTGACGTTACAGCAACTCCTTCCCATGCTGGGCAAGGGGTCTTGGCTGGTCACTCTGGACCTCAAGGAGGCATACTTGCATGTCCCAATCAGACAAAGCTGCAGAAGATACCTCAGATTTCTTGCAGGGACAGAGCATTATCAATTCTCAGCATTGCCGTTTGGCTTATCTACTGCGCCCAGAGTGTTCACGAAATGCCTGGCATCAGTAGTGGCACACTGCAGACTCCAGGGAATTAAAATATACCCCTACCTGGACGACTGCCTCATACAAGCAGACAACAAACAAACCTTAATAAAAAACTTGGACTATGTCATGCAATTACTACAGGCCTTGGGATACACAGTCAACATTCAGAAATCAAGACTATTGCCATCTCAACAGATTATTTTCTTAGGAGCCAAACTGGACACACAAACACAAATGGCCTACCTCACAGAGGAAAAACAACAGCAGTTACCAGAGTACTTCAAAGGCCTAGCACAGCTCTCCCAGCTGACTGCAAGGAAAACTCCTGCAGGCCCTGGGATTCATGGCATCATGCATTCTTCTGATACCTTTGGCAAGACTTCATATGAGAAAGCTGCAATGGTATTTGAAAAGCTTATGGTCCCAACACAGCCAAAGCCTAGAGGACGTAATCCCACTTATTCCATGTCTGCAAAAAGAATTCTTGTGGTGGGCTCAAGCAAGTCAATTAAACAAAGGCATGTCTTTCAACAGACCTCAAGCAGGTCAAATAATTACAACAGACGCCTCAGATCGTGGATGGGGGGGCGCACATGGAGGGCAGATGCGTTCAAGGTCAATGGACACCAAAGGAAAGACATCTGCACATAAACCAAAAAGAGATGTTTGCAGTGATACATGCAATTGAGAGTTTCGAAAAATCACTGCAACAAGGACATTTACTAATAAGGACAGACAACACCACTGTCATGTGGTATGTAAACAAGCAGGGAGGGACTCATTCATACCCCCTCTGCAGGCTAACAATGATTCTCTGGGAAAAAGCACTGAGTTTGAAGATACACCTGCAATCCCAGTTTGTGCCAGGCAGGGACAATGTACTGGCGGACAAGCTGAGCAGAAATTTCTTGGATCCACACGAATGGATGCTGCATCCCCACATTTTCTCACAAATAACAAAGACATGGGGAAGACCGGACATAGATCTCTTTGCGTCTCACACGAATCATCACCTGGAAAAGTTCTGTATCAGGACCCACCATGCTCTAGCCTGGACAACGGATGCTCTCTCCTTCAGCTGGAATTCCCTAAAAATGTATGCATTTCCTCCTCTGCCACTGTTGACCAAGGTGATCCTGAAGATCAAAGCAGAACAACCAACAGGCATTTTGATAGCTCCAGACTGGCCAAAGCAACACTGGTACCCATTGCTGTTGAGCATAACTCGGACCAATCCGTGGCCTCTGCCACTATGGCCCCTGCTCCTAACACAACACAACTACAGGACTGTTCACCAAAACCTGAAAACATTACATCTGACAGCCTGGAGGTTACTTTAACTCCTTCCGCTTCCACTCTTTCCAAGGCAGTTCAGGACATCTTCTTGGAAGCATGCAGACCGTCCACCAGAAAAACCTATTCAGCCAAGTGGAAGAGATTCAGCATCTGGGCTGCCAACAGGGGTCAGGATACAACAGTACTGAGTATACCTCGGATATTGGAATACTTGGCAGAAATGTTTCATTCTGGACTCTCATATTCTTCCATAAAGATTCATGCCTCAGCAATCTCAGCAAGATACAGTTGTGATCCACCAGTGTTCTCACATCCTTTGCTAAGACAGTTCCTGAGAGGGATAAAGAATATCAAGCCTCCCAGAAAACAACCAGTACCTGCATGGGACCTCAATTTTGTATTGGAAAAATTATCTCTTCCTCCCTTTGAGCCAGCAGCAACCTCAGAGATGCAATTTCTATCATGGAAAACTGTTTTTCTATTGGCAGTCACATCAGCAAGAAGAGTCTCGGAGATACAGGCACTCATGGCAGTACCTCCCTTCCTCATTTTTCATCAGGACAGAGTCTCTCTAAGAACAAATCCTTCTTTAATGCCAAAGGTCATTTCCAGGGTGTCTCTAAATCAAGCTATTCACCTTCCTACTTTCTTCCCCAATCCTCAAAATAGAGGGGAAAGACTGCTGCATACCTTGGACATACACAGGCAACTACGCTACTACTTGGACAGAACTAAGGCCACCAGAAAGTCTGACCAGCTGTTTGTAGCCTATGCTGCTGGAATACAAGGAAAAGCAATCTCCAAGCAAACAATTTCAAAATGGATTGGACACTGCATCAGATTCTGCTATTCTTACCATGGAAAAAGTGTGCCAGCCAATATTAGGCCACATTCCACCAGAGCTATAGCCACATCCACAGCTTTCCTAAGAGGAGTGGCTACAAAGGACATTCTGGAGGCTGCTACATGGAGCTCCGTGCATACATTTACCAAACACTACAACCTGCCTTTATACTCCAGATCCCGAGCAGGCTTTGCTTCGGCAGTCCTGCAGGGCATTTTAGCTACACCATCTTTTTCTTAGCTCCATCCACCCCCAGCTTGGCTATGGTATTCAACCCATATGTTATGACTGCAGTTGCATTCTTGAAGGACATAGTACAGTTTTGTACCTACCGTAAATGTAGATGTCCGATAGATATGCAACTGCAGTCGGGTTTTCCCTCCCTCCTTCCCCTCTTTTCTTTCTTTATGGGTCTATTCCCCCTGTTCCTTTTAGCCGGGGGTATCTCCTATGGTGTATCTGTTTATTACTGTTGTGCATGTCTGGAATTGTTTATCCATTCACCAAATTTAGCCTTCCTAGGAGGGCACCTGGCATCTGGGGCAAGAAACACTGAAGAAGATGGCGTCGGCCGATGCCTTTATACTCCAGCCGTTGTGACGTCGGAGAGGAGGCGACACCAGCCGACGCCGGACCCAGACTTTGGAATTCGGCCGACCGAGGGCTGCCTGAGGCAGGACAACCCATATGTTATGACTGCAGTTGCATATCTATCGGACATCTACATTTATGGTAGGTACAAAACTGTACTTTTTCACAAAGATAACTCAGGTATGGGGACAGCCAGACATAGATCTCTTCGCTACCCACAGAAATTGCCAGTTGAAAAAATTTTGTTCAAGGACCCATCATCCACAGGCCTGGAAAGTGGACGCACTTTCCTTCAATTGGACAACATTGACAGTCTATGCCCTCCCGCCTCTTCCTCTGCTGCCCAAAGTTCTATTAAAAGCCAGAGCAGAGAGGCCGAAAATGATTCTCATTGCTCCAGACTGGCCAAGACAACACTGGTATCCGCTCCTGAAGAGCCTGACACATTCCCCACCATGGATCCTACCTCTAGTCCCTCTTCTGTTGTCCCAGCACAACTACAAAACCCTTCACAGCCAGCTCAAAACCCTAAATCTAGCTGCATGGAGAATTCCTGGATTTCCCAACAGATTCTCCTCTCCAAGGAGGTGCAGGATGTCATCTAAGAGGCCAGAAGACCTTCTACTAGAAAAGCCTACTCCGCCAAATGGAAACGATTTTGTTCCTGGAATCAAGAAAAGGGCCAGAATCCTTGGGTAATAAATATACCTCAAATTTTCTAGTTACCTAGCTGAGATGCTAAACAATGGACTTTCCTTCTCCTCCATCAAGATCCACGCTTCAGCCATTTCTGCACAATACAACACAGATCCTCCTTTATTCTCTCATCCTCTCTTAAGGCAGTTCCTCAGAGGGGCAAAGAATATAAAACCCCCAAGGAAACCACCAGTCCCTGCTTGGGACCTCAATTTCGTATTGGAAAAGCTGGCACTTCCTCCCTTCGAGCCAGCTTCTTCAACAGAACTACAATCCTTGTCATGGAAAACAGCCTTTCTTCTGGCTATCACCTCAGCACTCAGGGTTTTGGAGCTACAGGCCCTCATGGCTGTTCAACCATTCATCACTTTCCATCAGGACAGAGTTTCCTTATGAACCAACCCTACCTTTATGCCAAAGGTAGTATCCAGTGTAGCTTTGAATCAGACTATCCACTTACCTGCCTTTCATCCTAATCCACAAAACAAAGGGGAAAGACTACTACATTCCTTGGACATTCACAGACAACTTCGTTACTATTTGGCCAGGACAAATCCATTCAGGAAATTGGAGCAACTGTTTGTGTCCTATGCTGCAGGTGCTCAAGGAAAGGCTATTAGTTTCAAAATGGATAGCCCACTGCATACGCTTTTGTTACTCATTTCATGGAAAAACTGTGCCTACATGCATCAGATCCCACTCCACCAGAGCCACAGCTACCTCTGCAGCCTTCCTCAGGGGGTCCCTACCTAGGACATTTTGGAAGCAGCCACCTGGAGTTCAGTGCACACTTTCTCCAAGCACTATCACCTCCCACTATTCTCTAAATCTAGAGGGGGTTTTGCCACAGCAGTCTTGCAGGGCATCCTCGCTCCTCCTAGTTCCACTTACTGTCTACCACCCGTTCTTAGCTTTGGGATTCTTCCCATCTGTAATGACTGCAGCTGTATGCACAATGAACATAGTACAGTTTTGTACCTGCCATAAATGTAGATGTTCGAGTGCTCATACAGCTGCAATCCAGGTTACCCCCCCCCTCCATCCCCTCTTAGGACAAGCCTTATGACAAACACCTTATCATACAACCTATTTGGGGTATTATCTTATGGTGTATTTGCTTGCAACTACTGTTTTTTGATTATTCTGTATTGCATGTTTGCATTACTTTGTTTTGCCTTCCTTCTGGGGGCACCTGACATCTGGGGCAATCTGGGGCAAGAAAAACTGAAGAAAATGGCGTTGGCTGCCTCTTTTATACCCCTGCTGCACTGACGTCAGGGAAGAAGTGACGACAACCGATACCGGACCTAGACTTTGGAATCGGCCGACCGAGGACCCGCCTGACGGCAGGATAACCCATCTGTAATGACTGCAGCTGTATGAGCACTCGAACATCTACATTTATGCTAGGTACAAAACTGTACTTTCTCAACGCCCCACTGACAAAAGACCCAGACTGGAGGAAGACTACCCTTCCTCAGACCAGGCTTCTATTACCTCAGACCATTCTGAGGACCAGGATTATGCCTATTCCCCTTTTGAAGAGACTGATGCTGAGGAGTCTATTCACCCCCCCCCCCCCGAGGACTACTCTTTTGGGGAAACCCTGAATACATTGCGGGAGCACTTCCACTGGGAAGGCCAAGATTACTCAGATTCCAAGAAAAGGCTCAGGGAATTTTTACTGCTCCCCCAGCATAGGCCCCTGGCTATCCCTCCTGTTTTAGATATTTTGGATGATGTGTACGCAGAAGCCAGTCTTAATCCAGATTCTTTACCTCTAGTCCCTGTTAAACCAGACAGGTATTACCGGGTTCCTGATTCTCACCAGTTCCTTTATAAAAGCCATACTGCTGACCCAGAAACAATTTCACAAGGTCCCAAGGGAATAAAGGCCTCTACTGCTAAAAACCCTTCACCTTCAGAGAGATATTCCAGAGCATTAGAAAGGTGGGGGGAAAAGGTGTATACATCTGCCACTTTAACCATGAGGGCATTAAACTGTCACTTTCATATGTTAAAGTACCAACAGTTTTTATCTCCGCTGAAAAGCAAAATGACACAAGCAGGACAACCAGATTTGAAAGAGTTGCAGGATTTGTTGCATGGAGCAGAGCAAGTGGGTAAACATACCTTGCAGTGTGGTTTTGATGCTTTAGAGGCCTCATGTAGAGCTGCTGTCACGGGGTCTGTCATACATAGGCATGCTTGGCTCAAAGAGCAAACCTTACCAGATCATGTCAAAGCAACATTATTAGATGCACCACTTCAAAAAGATGTATTGTTTGGTGTTGAAGCTGAGGAGGTACTAAAGAAAATGGAGGAAAAAGCGAAATCTATGCAAACAGTGAAAGATTTCTTGCAGGTGCAACCTCCACGCTTCAGCAGAAACTGGCCTTCAAAAAATTGGTCCTTTCCAGCCACGGACAGACCTCAAAGGGGCAGATACAGACGCCCAAGGGGTAGAGGACAACCTCAAGGATCTTACAGAGCTAGACAGTGGCAAGCACCAACCACAAGAGGTGAAGAAGATAGATCACAGTCATTTAGAAAACAGACACAATGACTTTCCCCTATGCCTGCTAAACAAAGCTATAATGGCAGCACCTTTGGATGGAAAACTGGCATTATTTTCAAAAAACTGGCACATTGTTGCAAAAGACAAATGGATTCTGGACATTATAGACAGAGGCTACAGGTTCCACTTTCACACCCTTCCAAAAATGAGAGGCTTGCCAAACCTGCCACAAAATCAATGGGCAGAGGCACAAAGACAAATTTCCACTTTCATGGATATGAAAGCAATTCAAGAGGTACCTGCAAAAAGAACAAGGTCAAGGTTTTTATTCAAGACTATTTCTGGTACCAAGGAAGGACAAAGATTGGAGACCCATCTTAGACCTATCCATCCTAAACCTATATCTACAGGTGCCAAAATTCAAGATGCTCACATTACAGCAGCTTCTTCCCATGCTGGGCAAGGAGTCTTGGCTGGTAACGTTGGACCTCAAGGAGGCATATCTGCATGTCCCTATCAGACAAGATTGCAGAAGATACCTCAGATTTCTTGCAGGTTCAACCCATTACCAATTCTCTGCATTGCCATTTGGCTTATCTACTGCATCCAGAGTGTTTACGAAATGCCTGGCATCAGTAATTGCCTTCTGCAGACAACAAGGAACACAAATCTACCCATATCTGGACGACTGCCTGATCCAGGCGGACAGCAAGGACATTCTGTTGCAGCATCTGGCGTTTGTAATAAAACTGTTAAACTACCTGGGATACACAGTGAACAAAAAGAAATCAAAACTAATACCTTCTCAAAAGATAATTTTCCTGGGTGCAAGCTTAAATACAACCACCCAGATGGCCTACCTCATGCCAGACAAACAAGGGCAACTGTCTCAATACTTCAACAAAATGGCAACTTTCACCAGACTAACTGCAAGGAAAGTCCTGCAGGCTCTGGGATTCATGGCATCTTGCATCCTACTAATACCATGTGCAAAGCTGCATATGAGGAAACCTCAATGGTACCTAAAAAACTTATGGTCTCAACACAGCCACAGCTTGGAAACAATTATACCACTCATTCCATGCCTTCAAAAGGAATTTTTGTGGTGGGCTCAAGCATGCCAAAGAAACACAGGTCTCCCTTTCTGTTTACCTCAAGCAACTCAAATCATCACAACGGACGCCTCAGACTACGCCTGGGGGAGCACACATGGCAGATCTGTGCATTCAGGGAAAATGGTCCCAAAAAGAGAAGCACCTACACATCAACCAAAAGGAGATGCTAGCCGTGCAAAATGCTCTTATGACCTTCGAAGACCTACTCCATCCAGGCCAGCTATTGATAAGGACAGACAACACCACAGTCATGTGGTACATAAACAAACAGGGGGGAACTCATTCATACCCCCTGTGCAGGCAAGCCATGACCCTGTGGAACACAGCACTGGAATTACAAATTCAACTACAGGCACAATTCCTGCCAGGGAAGGAAAACACACTGGCAGACAACTTAAGCAGAAATATGACAGACCCACACAAATGGAAGTTGCATCCACAAGTCTTTTCAAAGATAACTCAGGCATGGGGACAGCCAGACATAGATCTATTTGCTACCCACAGAAATTACCAGTTGGAAAAATTCTGTTCAAGGACCTATCATCCACAGGCCTGGAAAGTAGACGCACTCTTTCAATGGGACAACATTGACAGTCTATGCCTTCCCGCCTCTTCCTCTACTGACCAAAGTTCTATTAAAAGCCAGAGCAGAGGCCAAAAATGATTCTCATTGCTACAGACTGGCCACAACAGCACTGGTATCCTCTCCTAAAGAGCCTGACAACCTCACCACCATGGATCCTATCTCTAGTTCCTCTTCTGTTGTCCCAGCACAACTACAAAACCCTTCACAGCCAACTCAAAACCCTGATTCTAGCTGCATGGAGAATACCTTAATTTCCCAACAGACTCTCCTCTCCAAGGAGAGGTGCAGGATGTCGTCATGGAGACCAGAAGACCCTCTACTAGAAAAGCCTACTCCACCAAATGGAAACGATTTTGTTCCTGGAATCAAGAAAAGGGCCAGAATCCTTGGGTAATAAATATACCTCAAATTTTACAATACCTAGCTGAGATGTTAAACAGTGGCCTTTCCTTCTCCTCCATCAAGATCCACGCTTCAGCCATTTCTGCACAATACAATACAGATCCTCCTTTATTCTCACATCCTCTATTAAGGCAGTTCCTCAGAGGGGCAAAAAATATAAAACCCCCACGGAAACCACCAGTCCCAGCTTGGGACCTCAACTTCATATTGGAAAAGCTGACCCTGCCTCCCTTTGAGCCGGCTTCTTCAACAGAGCTAACATACTTGTCGTGGGAAACAGCCTTCCTTCTGGCTATTACCTCAGCACGCAGGGTTTCGGAGCTACAGGCCCTCATGGCTGTGCAACCATTCATCATTTTCCATCAGGACAGAGTTTCCTTACGAACCAACCCTACCTTCATGCCGAAGTTAGTATCCAGTGTAGCTTTGAATCAGACTATTCATTTACCTACATTTTATCCAAATCCACAGAACAAAGGGGAGAGACTACTACATTCCTTGGACATTCACAGACAACTTCGTTATTACATGGACAGAACAAAGTCATTCAGGAAATCTGAGCATCTCTTTGTGTCCTATGCTACAGGTGCTCAGGGAAAGGCTATTTCCAAACAGACAATTTCAAAATGGATAGCCCACTGCATACGCTTTTGTTACTCATTTCATGGAAAATCTGTGCCTATATACATCAGATCCCACTACACCAGGGCTACAGCTATCTCTGCAGCTTTCCTCAGGGGGGTCCCTACCAAGGACATTTTGGAAGCAGCTACTTGGAGTTCAGTGCACACTTTCTCCAAGCACTACCACCTTCCACTATACTCAAAATCTAGAGCGGGCTTTGCCACAGCAGTCCTGCAGGGCATCCTAGCCCCTCCTAGTTCCACTCAGTGCCTTCCACCCTTACTTAGCTTTGGGATTCTACCCATCTGTAATGACTGCAGCTGTATGCACGATGAACATAGTACAGTTTTGTATCTACCATAAATGTAGATGTTCGAGTGCTCATACAGCTGCAGTCCAGGTTACCCTCCCTCCATCCCCTCTTAGGACAGGCCTTATGACAAACACCTTATCGTATAACCTTTTTGGGGTATTCTTTTATGGTGTATTTGCTTGCAACTACTGTTTTTTGATTTATCAACATTGCATGTTTGCATAATATTATGTTTTGCCTTCCTTCTGGGGGAACCTGACATCTGGGGCAAGAAAAACTGAAGAAAATGGCGTCGGCTGCCTCTTTTATACCCCTGCTGCACTGACGTCAGGGAAGAAGCGACGACAGCCGACGCCGGACCTGGACTTTGGAATTCGGCCGACCGAGGACCCGCCTGACGGCAGGATAACCCATCTGTAATGACTGCAGCTGTATGAGCACTCAAACATCTACATTTATGGTAGGTACAAAACTGTACTTTCTCCCTCTCAGAGCGTCGGCGCTGATGAGCTCGGCCCCGACATTGGCTTCGGAGCCGTCCCTGTCGGTGCGGCCTGGGGTTCCTACTTCTTCGGAGCGGTATCCCTCTGGCCTGTCTGATAGGGGGGCCTTCGAAGTGATGAGGAGCATACTAGCCCCAGGGCATGGTCAACAGTCAGCTCCATCAGCTCCTCCCACTACAGTGCCTGCTGACATCTCTTCCCACTCTCTTGCTCCCGGACCCAGAGATCCAATGCCTCAGGTTTCCCCAATGGGAATTTCTTCCTCTTCCGAGGCTTCTCCTGACCCTTCAGGTGAACCTCAGCGCAAGAGGACATGTAAGAGGAAGCATGTGGACTCCCCTGTGTCCATTACATCCGATACAATCTTGGATGAGTCGGAAGGATCCCCAAGGTCCCCCTCTGAGGATGTCTTTCTCAGACATCCTTGAAATCCTGAAACAGAGGGGGAACTGGTCTTCCCTTAATCCTTCTGAGGACGAGTCGGTTTACCTGGAGGCGTTTGGTTCTCGGCCCTCCACCTCCTGGGTGTCTCTGCCTTTCGACCCCCTTATGGAAGTGGTGGCATGGATGGCCCCGGATTCAGTGGAACCCACCCCACGGAGGCCTTCTAAATTTATTACGGCTCCAGCTGATAGGCAATTTTTAACAAAAGGTGTCTCGGTTGATGCCATGGTGGTGGCTGCAGCCACCAAGAAGGAACTAGCCGATCCTTCAGTACCTATCCATCCTCCTAACAAGGATTCTAGGACTATGGATAGGTACGGTAAGCAGATGTTTTCTTCAGCGACCTTTGCCATGCGGTCGCTGAATTACTTGTCACTTCACCCGCCTTCAGAGAGATGTTCTCAAAGAGTTGGGTGAAGTTTTACAGGATCCGTTAGCTGCTAGGTCCCAAGACAAAATCAACTCACAGCTAGGAACCCTAAACTCCATTGTTAACTCCTTCTTGCGGCTCATTTCCTATGCAGCTGATGGAGCGAGTAGGACCGCAGGCACAGGTGTGGCCTTAAGGCGTCATGCCTGGATGCGGCTTTCTAATTTTGCAGACCCCTTCAAGGCGTCCTTCACTAACTCCCCTTTTGATGGTTCGATGTTGTTTGGGCCTCAAGTGTAAGACACCTTGACCAGATGCGAATAAGATGGCAAGACTCTATCTGCTGTAGGAGTCCGTTTCTCCACCCGTTCCAGACCATATCCTAAGGGTCAAAAGGGTGGAAAGATGTGGTTCTGCAAATCACAAGTAGTTGCGCCTGACGCAAGAGGTCAGTTTACCCCCAGAGGCAGAGGGGGTAACAACAACAGACGCCGCCCAAGAGGCAGAGGGGGTCCGCAGAATCAGGGTAGCAGAGAGTCTCTCTCTGACAAACCCTTCCAACATCCCTGAGGTGTTGCCCGACTGTCCACCTTCGGAGGCAGTCGGGGGAAGATTGTCGCTGTACCCAAAAGCCTGTCTCCTCCCTCACTTTAGACAAATGGGTACAGTCGGTTATATCCGAGAGTTACAAAATTCCCTTTATCCAAACCCCAACTCAACAAAAGGGAACCCTTCCAGACATTCCACCCAGTCTAAGGGAACAAGCAGTGCTAGAAATTTCAAAACTACTAGCAAAAAGAGCCATCTAGCCAGTCCCAGCAGACCAACTAGGATCTGGAGTCTACTCAAAGTTCTTTTTGGTACCAAAAAAAACAGGGGACTGGAGACCAATATTAGATCTCAGCAAACTAAACAAGTTTGTAAAAAGGACAAGATTCCGGATGGTCACGCTAAGTCCATTCTACCCTTTCTGGGCAAGGACAATTGGATGTGCTCCGTGGACCTTCAGGATGCATACTATCACATCAAAATTCACAGGCGCTCCAGAAGGTTTCTCCGCTTTCGGCTGGGGGCCAGTCACTACCAATTCAGAGCCCTGCCCTTTGCTCTCACTACAGCCCCCAGAGTGTTCACCAAATGTATGGCAGCGGTTACGGCTCACCTGAGGCGTCAAGGATTCCAGGTGTTTCCATATCTAGACGACTGGCTCCTCACCGCCACCACCAGGCATCAACTTCTTCAGGCCAGAGATTACACCATTCACTTTTGCAGAGGGCTAGGAATCTCTATAAATTTCGAAAAGTCTGCCTTGTCGCCTTGTCAATCTATTACCTTTATAGGCGCCAACTTGGACACCGTGCAGCTCTCAGCAAAGTTAACAGATCAAAGGGTCTTAGATATTCAAAACCATGTCCATGTTCTGCTTCAGAGCGACATAATTCAGGCCAGCTATGTCCTGAAAGTATTGGGGCTCATGGCGGCCGCCATCACACTTCTTCCTCTTGCCCGCTTTTACACGCGTTTTCTACAGTAGATGCTTTTCGCCCAGTGGTCTTTCCAACAACTCCCTATGCACCACAAGATCATGATAACTCCAATTTGCAAAAATCATCTGTCTTGGTGGATGTTGTCCCCTCAAGTTCATCAAGGCAGACCCTTTATTCCTCCCTCCCCGGTCGCCACGGTCACGTCGGACGCCTCCCTGATCGGGTGGGGGGGGGGGGCATTTTCAGGGCAGGACAGTCCATGGCACATGGCAACCTTTCGAATGCCACCTGCACATAAATGTCCTGGAGATGAGAGCAGTGCTTTTGATGTTGCAAGCCCTCCACAACTCTCTTCCCCTGGGGACTATTGCAATCCGAATGGACAATATGTCCGTAGTGTGGTATATTAACAAGCAGGGCGGAACCAAGTTCTATCCCCTGTGTCGAGAAGCACTCGGACTTTGGCAATGGGCAATCTCTTCTCAGCGGTTTCTGATAGCAACGCATATCCCCGGGAAGTCCAACATCATAGCGGACAGGTTGAGCAGAGCTATTCTCATGCCACACGAGTGGTCTCTCAAACAATCTGTGACGGAAGAGATTTTTCAGAAGGGGGGCCTTCCTTGCGATCTTTTTGCTACACCTCAAAACAGCAAATGCCCCGATTTCTTCACCCTCTTCCCCCTTCCAGGCCATCCCCCCAGAGACTCTCTAGTCCACGATTGGCCTCGGGGACTTCTTTACGCCTTTCCACCCCTTCCGTTAATATCACAGGTAATTCAGAAAGCAACTGCCTTGAGAGCCAAGATGATTCTCATTGCCCCTTATTGGCCTCGACAGTTATGGTTTCCGTTCTTGCATCATTATCTCTTGGAGCAGCCTTGGCATCTGGATTCAGTGCCAGATCTTTTGGCCCATCAGTCGGGGCAGCTGCACCAATCCCTCCATTCTCTCAACCTCACTGCTTGGTTGCTCCACTTCCATCCCTAGCCAGGCTTCGTATGATTTCAAATCCCGTCCGGGATATTATAGTAGCTTCCCTTAAATCTTCCACCAGAAGGATCTACACTAGTAAATGGCATCGTTTTTCCTTCTGGGCAAAGGCTAGAAATATAGATCCGTTCACTGCTCCAATTCACTCGGTCTTGGATTTCCTAGCTGAAATTTTTCATTCAGGATCTTCATTCTTCACAGTAAAAGTTCAGCTGGCAGACATTTCAAATTTTCACATAGGCCTGTCGGACTGCAGCATCATGTCCCATAAGCTTTGCAAAGCATTCCTTAGAGGTGCCTTTTTACTCAAACCCCCGATCAAAGATCCTCCACCACAGTGGGATCTAAACTTAGTTTTAACATCCTTGATTCTACCTCCCTTTGAACCTGCGGCTTCCTGTTCATTGAAATTACTTTCCTGGAAAACACTCTTCCTGGTCACTGTTACATCTGCTAGGAGAGTATCTGAACTTCATGCCCTCTGCATTCGTCCTCCTTACTCTGTCTTCCACAAAGACAGAGTTTCTGTAAGAACAAACCCCTCTTTCATACCCAAGGTGGCTTCGCAGACAAATTTAAATCAATCAATTGACCTCCCAGTTTTTTTCCCTAATTATTCGAACAGGGCGGAGCAAAAACTGCATTGTCTGGACGTTCATCGTCAGCTCCGATATTATTTGGATAGAACTAAACAAATCAGGAAATCTGATCAACTCTTTTTATCTTATGCAGAAAATAGGAAAGGCCTTCCAGTATCCAAGGTAACCCTGTCTAGGTGGCTCTCTTCTCTGATCACGTATACTTACCAACTCAGAGGTAAAGAATTGCCTTCTAGGCCAAGAGCCCATTCATCCAGGGCGCTAGCCACATCAACAGCCTTTCAAGCTAGACTACCAATAGACACTATTTGTGCAGCAGCCACATGGGCTTCTCCTCATACCTTTGTTTTGCATTACAAATTGGACATGGCCTCCAGAAACCGGGCAAATTTTGGTTCCACCGTTCTCAAGAGTCTGTTCTAATGAGCCACCCAGGATGAAGGTGCTAGGGACGCGGTCCCATCCAGCAAGAATGTAGGCGAGATTGACAACTTAACATTGAGAAGTTATGTACCTACCATAACGTTCCATGTTAGTTGTTTTCTCTCGCCTTCTTTCTTGCATCCCACCCACCATCCCCCTAGCCTGGACAGACCGAGAAGATTTCCCCTTCTTTGAAGGGTCCTGATCTTGCACTTTCAGCCAAATAGCTTGTCCTAGGGTAACTACAGCTTAGATAGCGATCCTTTTGGGGTTATCCTTTTTCCTCCTCCTTCCCAGTTGGAGGACTATATTGCCTAATGTTTCAGCTACCAAACAAGATCTGGGTAGTTATTGCCTAGCATCATGGGATATAGGGTTGCCTCGAGCCGGTAAAATTAGCTCTCGAGCTTTAGTAAGTGGCCGGGTCGGAGCCGAGATTTGGCTCCGAACCCATCCAGCAAGAAAGAAGGCGAGAGAAGACTACTAACATGGAACGTTATGGTAGGTACATAACTTCTCATTTCAGCAGTTGTCTGTCACTCAGTAACCTGCAGTAGTATACCTGTCAGGCATCGTTTCTGTATGTTGGATGGTGATAATAGCAAACAATGTAATGATAGTTGGCTGTTACTCAGGAACCAGAATAGTGTTGCTGGCATCTGTTTCTGCATGCTGGATGGGTACTGGTACACTGGTGACTTTACATGGTATCACAGAAATGCTGGTGTGTCTATTTTGATTATTTGACTACACTGGCGCTTGTCACTGCTGCATTGTGGCGTATTTTTGTCATAGCATGGTGCTGAAATGGATATCTTCTAAGCAGAATGAGACAGGCTGATGTCATTTTAACCTTTCAAAATAACAGAAATAATTTACCAGAAGTGTGGCTGTGTGTCGTATACCACTCCTGGAACTTGCATTACAGATGTGCAGAACTTGCATTTGGGCAGAAAGGAACAAGCACAATATAGTTTGCTCTTTTTTTTTTCTTTCCATGGAACTGAGGATTTTTGTCATAAGTTTTATCTTACTCATACATTGTTTTCCATATATTGTACACATTTGAAGTTAGCTTGTATTATCTTCTTCTTTCGGCTTTTCCCGGTTAGGGGGCGCCACAGCGGATCACCTGTCCGCTCATGATTGGCAGTAGAGTTTTTACGGTGTTGAGTTGCCAGCCCGGCATCCAACCTTCCATGGAAGGCACACACACACTCATGCCTAGGGCCAATTTAGAGTGCCAGTCCACCTACAGCATGTCTTTGGGATGTGGGAGGAAACCAGACCACCCGGAGAAAACCCACGCAACCACAGGGAGGACATGCAGACTCCACACAGAAGGTACCCCAGTCGAAGATCGAACCGGAGAACTTTTTGCTGTGAGGCGACAGTGCTAACTGCTGCACCACCGTGGCCGCTCTTGAAGTTAGCTTGTATACAGAGGTCAAATGGAAGAGGCCGTAGGCCTCACTTGTATGCTTATTGGTGAGGGATTTGTCTTCATTGCTTATACCCCAGTAGCATTATCCATTGCTGAAAAGAGAAGTCTTTACCTAATTACTGAAGCATTCCTTTTTCAAGTTTCATGTTTTTTTTTCCTTTGGTCCTTGCTTTTTTTTTTTAATACTTGAAAATGCTTTCATCAGACTGTTTTGAGTTAGACAACCAAGACACTTGGGCAGTGTACACCTCTGTACTGATAAGCAGAAGAAACTAGCTTGGATCATGACATTTATGTGACCTGAAAGAGACACCTAGCCAGGCTGTGTCAAGGGAAGGTCCTGCCTCTTTAACCTCTTTAGTTCTTAGAAAAAGTAACTGAAACAGTTGAATGATGATTATGCCTTACATACAGTGTATATAGACCAGGTCACATCCTTTGCCATTATTTCCCATGCAGCCATTATTGATGGAATTTTAAATCGAAGTACTTATATTAGTTGAGGGGTAGCGAACTACTTGTCTGACAGAAAACATGTGGTTAGAAAATCATGGGTCACTTTTGAAAGCAAAGCAGTTACCTGTGGTATACCACAGGGCCCAGTTTTGGGCCCTCACTTATTGGGCTTACATTTCTCAGAGCTTCAGGACAGCACTTCTGGCGTATGGTTTATTATGTTTGCAGATGACTATTAATTGGCTTGGTGGTGGTTAATGTTCAGTTGACTCACAGTTGCTTCAACACAGCATAGATCACGTTAACCATTACTTCAAGGACAATGGTCTCACATTAAATGTAAAAAAATATATATATATATAGCATAGTTCATTTTGGTAAACAGAAGAGTTTCACTTAACATATAGGAAATGCAAACCCTCCAGTCAAGTAAAGGATCTGGGTACAGTGCTGATGACTCCTTATTTTGACCATCATGTCTCCACATAGGTTTAGAATGCTTTTATCCGGCTCATCTAATTTCCAAAGATATCTCCACACAACCCAAAGAAGTCTTAATTCCCCTTGACTCGTATCTTATCACACCCATTAATGAATATAATGCATCTCTTGGGACGCATTTACCTAAACAAATCACACAACTTGAGACCTCACAGATTCATAACTGAAGAGATCAGTGGCCTTCAAAAATCTTAGCTTTCAGGAGAGACTGACAGTCCTTTCTCTGTACTCAAGTCACTTACAGGTTTCTCCATGGAGATACATGTCTAGTCTTTCATGCCAAGAAAGATCAAACTCTTTTGGATCTCCAGTTCCTTCACAGAACTAGTCGTACATCAAATACTCTGTTAAAGGAACTAAACCTTCATCAGCAGCTAAATAAGACATGTTAGCATGATGGTCATATCCCGACATATCCCTCACCTCTGGAACAAACTTCCTCTTCATGTCAGAGCAGAGCAGCACCCTTGCCACCTTCAGTGTAAAACTAGATAATTGGACGGGCAGTCTCATCTGTCTTGGTTTATCTTGTCTTGCACTCCTTGAGGCTAGAGGGAAATTTTGAATAGTGTTTTTGGCTAGGCTTGAAGTGGTTTGGATACGGATTGCCTAATATGTACCTGTGTTGGTTTTTCCACAGTGCATGCTCAGTTCATTTGTGATGTCTTTCAGAACCTTTAAGTTCTAATTTTTCTTAGTTATTCATTTGGCAGCAAAATGAATGGTAATCACTTCAAGGACTGAAGCCCTGGCCTGAGCTTAAAGTTATGCATATGGCTGCATCTTGTGGGGAAAGAGGGTATTGTTATATTGGGTATGGAGGGAAGTCATGGTATAGGAACTAAACCATGTATTTTTTTTCAGGCATGAAAGTGCCAGTACGGCCACATTCTCCTGCAGAACCTGAGGATGGAAATAAACAAAATCAAACAGATCAGCAAGATAGCGGTGGAAACTGTTGTGCATGTCCAAAAACTGACTCTCAGATACAGAAGGAGTTAGAGGAATCTGCTTTTCGGAAAACATTTGAAAATTACCTCCATAATGAGGTGTTTATGCCTAGGTAAGCTGAAACAGCTGTTGCCCATAACTTAAGTACCAGACTAATTTCTGCATTTATCTGTTAGCTTTTGAATTTTAGCATTTAAATGATCTGACTGAAATCACTGTTGCAGTATTCTTAACTAGTGGTTTATCACAGCTGATGTCCAGACAGGGTACCATAGCTTTACCTTCCAGGATCGTATGTCTAACTTATGATCTCAGCTTGCAAGCATAGGTTTGTGTGTGTGTGTGTGTGTGTGTGTGTGTGTGTGTGTGTGTGTGTGTGTGTGTGTGTGTGTGTGCACGCTCTGGGTCATCTGATTTTAACTGTTTTGCCTTGTGCTTTCCACAGCCCCAAGAGTTTTCACAACGTGTCTGGCACTAGTAATTGCCTTCTTATGAAACCAGGGAATCTAGATTTTCCCTACATTGATGATCTGTTGATCCAAGCTACCTCACAACAATTCTTTTGCATCACATCCAGTTTACCCTCAACCTCCTGTCACAGTTGGGATTCACAGTCAACTAAGTGATGTCCCCCATGCAGTTAACTGAGGACATAGTATTCCTGGATTTTCAGACTGGTTACAAAAAAGCATGCAGGCTTACCTGCCTTAGGAAAAAAATGCAGAGCATTGCACACTACTTTCACAGTCTTGCCTCCCTCAGCTAATGCTCAGCCAAGGGGGTCCTAAAGGTGCGCAGGGATTCATGGCAGCTACTATCCCAGTGCTTCCTCTAGCCAAATTGCATATGAGGAAAATCCGCTAGTACCTGAAAACAGTGTGGTCTCACCATTCTCACCCTGTAAATAGAGTAATTCCTGTATTGCCTTGACTTGGAAGGAAACTTTTATGGTGGAAGAACCAGGTAGCACTCAGTCCAGGATTCCCCTTTTTTCTTTCAGCCTCAGTTCAGGAAATACATACATGCCCTGAACAAGGCATGGGGAGCCTGGACCAGGTGCACACAAGTACAGGGCAGGTGACAACCAAACGTTTTAGAGGCACTCATCAACTCAAAGGAATACGGGCCCTCATCCAAGCTGTCATGCCTGGAAACCAGGACCCGTGAGTGTGTTCACAGACAGCACAACTGTCGTGGTACATTAACAAGCAACAACACAACTGTATTGGTACATAAGCAAGGGGAAACTGGATCATGCCAACTGTGCAAACTGGCACAGAGAGCCCAGGGACCTTTCCACCCAGAAAAGTATGTCGCTACTAGCCTTGTACATCCCATCACCAGACAGTATGTTGACAGACTCATTGAGCAGGACCTTGGCAGCCTTCTAGAAATGGTCCTTGAACAATAAGGTTTTCCCAGACATCCTTCAGTTTTGGGGGCACACCTCAGATAGACATGTTTGCCTCAGAAAACAACTAACAGCTTCCCCTTTTCTGCACCAGGGGCCCTTGCCCATTAACCTGGAAGACAGATCACTTTTATTTTCAGTGGACATGGAAATTTCTTTATGGCTTCCCTCCACTTCTTTATTCCAAGAGTTCTTCTAAAGGCCCAAGAAAAATCAAAACTTTTGCTGTGACCCCCTTTTGGACAAGACAGCATTTATTTCCCTCTTCATTTTCACCTAGATAGGGGCATGTGCTACAAAGTATCACATCAAGCGGATCTCGTCATACAGCAGTAAGGATCTCTACTGTTACCCCAACCTGTCATCCTTGAATCTAACCATGTGAATGATAAGGTTCCAACTCCTCTCAGGTACTGTTTCCTATGTAGCCAAGTAACAGAGGTTTTCATTTTGGTGTCATAGGAATAGCTAGGACCGTCAACAGATTAGAGGTACTTGCTGTGTTAAAGTATGTGTGAGCTCATGTGTACAGGTTTGACCTATTTTTCAATCAACACCCACCTGTCAACCATCTCTGCTTGTTCATCTCTCAGTCCAACACTTTGAGGTCCAGCTTTCTGCATCTTAAACCACGAAGGAAGCCCATAAATCCTCCTTGGGACCACAACGTTTTGCTTGAAAAGCTTACTTTACCCTCTTTTGAACCAGTAGCATCAGAAAGTCTCAAATTCTGCACCTGAAAAACTCTTCTTCTGGCTGTGACATCAGCTGGGAGAGTTTCACCACTTCAAGCACTCATGACTATTCCCCCCTTAATTATCTTTCGTAAAGGCAGGTTGACCCGGAGGGCAAACTTTTCATTCATGCCCAAAGTTGTGAATGGCGCTCTCTCAACCAGACCATACACAGCCCTACCTACCGTCTTTCCCAATCCATAAAATTAGGGGGAAAGGATCCTACATTCTCTAGTTAATATTCTTCATTTTTCACTGTTGCAGTAATCACACTTGGGTTTTCTGCCTGAAGGTAGCCCTCAGTCGGCCCAAATACTAGAGTCTTGGGATTTCTACGTTGGATGATGTCACCTCTTCCATGACGTCAGGTCGTCAGGGGTATAAAACATGCAGCCAACGCCATTACATCAGCTTTTCTTGCTGAGCGAAGCCAGAAGCAGAAGCTGTTCACAAGTGCCGGTCGGCCGCTACCTGAAATTTTCGTTATTAGAGTTTCAGACCTAAAGTCTTCTAAAGCTAAGTACCCCATTGGGGATCCTTTTTTCTTGCTCTAACCGATGTCAGAAAAAGTTAATTGTCTTGCCTGTGGAAAGCAAATACCTCTCAGAGATTTTCATTTTTACTGCGTCACCTGTTTAGGCCCAGACCACAAAGTTCCTCGCTGTCGGTTTTGTGCCCTGTTAAATGCCCAAACTATTCGTCGTTGGGCTTTCTTTGTCCCTAAATTCTTTCTCTCTCATTCTCTGTGTTCCAAAATGGCTTCAATATGCCACCTGACTACCGATCTTCGGAAAATCATAAGAATAAAGAGAGAGACAGACCGCATAGGTCCAAAACTGCCGACAATGCTTCCATTAAGCTAGTCGCCAGTCCGCCGGTACTCAGTGAGGTGCTTTCACAGCCCCTGATACCCGCTTCTACAGATTCGCAGGCCTCTACTGAGACCCATTTGTTGTCCGGTATGCCGCAAGATGCTTCTTAGACTATGGAACCTGCAGATGTCTCTACCTTGGATGGGTCCGGAGCCGCTGTGCAGGCACCGACTTCTGAGGGTGTATTCAGACCTTCCGATGTTCGTATTAAACAGACTACTTCGTTTCTGAATAAAACTACCGAATTTCTCAGGCCCAGAGTTTGCACTATGCCTAGGAAACCGAAGACCAAAGCGTATTCTCAAGCTTTCATGCCACAGAAACAAATGTTTAGAATGGCAGAAGACCTTATTACTTTAATTAGGGGAAGCCAGCTTTCCCCCCCTCTAAAGGCAAAGAATTGATTTTCCTTCTGATTTTACAGATCATGAGTCTGATGACTCTGACCTCTCAGATTACCAGGAACATACCCTTATCTACCTATGAGGATTCAGATGCAGAGGATTCCATTCCCTCTGCACCCCCCCCCCCCGAGGACTTTTCTTTCTGTGAAACCCTGCATACCCTCAGAGGGCATTTCTGCTGGGAGTGCCAGGACTACCCACAGTCCAAAAAGAGACTCAAGGAATTTTTAAACTTGCCTCCGCACAGGCCTCTAGCAATCCCCCCTGTTTTGGAAATTGTAGATGATGTCTTCATGGAATCCAGTCTTACTCCAGACACTGCCACAAGCTCCTAGAAAGCCTGACAGGTACTACAGAATACCTGACTCTCACAAATTTCTATTTAAAAATCCCACTGTGGTGCGGATCCAGAGACCATTTCCCAGGGACCTAAAGGTATTATGGCTACTACAGCCAAAAACCCTACCCCTTCGGACAGGGATTCTAGGGCTTTAGACAGATGGGGAAGAAGGTATATACCTCTGCAACTCTTGCCATCAGGGCTTTAAATTGCCAGTTTCACATGTTGAAGTACCAGCAGCATGTTATGGAACTAATTAAACAAAAAGTGATATTGGTTCCGGATTGTGCAGAGCATAAAGATTTACAAGAGTTAATGCATTCTGCAAACCAAGTTGGAAAACATACTTTGCAGTGAGGTTTTGATGCCTTATAAGCATCTTGCAGGGCTGCTGTCACTGGGTCTGTTCTTAGAAGTCATGCTTGGCTGAAGGAACAAATCTTGCCAGACCATGTCAAAGCAAAATTACTAGATGCTCCAGTAAACCAAGAACGTTTGTTTGGCACTAAAGCAGAAGACGTTCTTAAAAAGATGGAGAAAAAAGTAAAATCTATGCAAACTGTAAAAGATTTCCTACAGGTACAGCCACCTAGATTCAGTAGGCATTGGCCTTCAAAAAACTGGTCCTTTCCAATCCCTCCCAGACCTTCTCAGTCCAAACCCAGGGGCAGCAGACCACCAAGACTACAGTCTCAGTTGAAAAAGTTCACAATGACTTGTCCTTCATCCTTCCCAGCCATGCCCAAGTACTTGCACCCCTAGGAGGAAAACTCGCCCTGCCTGCAAAAAACTGGGAGTACATTACCCAGGACAGATGGGTCTTAAACATTGTATCCCAGGGATACAGATTCTGCTTCTACTCACTGCCAACCCCAATTGGATTGCCAGACCTCCTGCTAAACCAGTGGGCAGAGGCCAAAAAGCAAGTACTTTTCTCTTCAGTGTCAGGGCTATTCAACCTGTTCCAACAGATCAAAGGAGACAGGGTTTCTACTCCTGAAAAGAAAACTCTTGGCACACACTCCTGGATCTGTCAATTCTCAACACCTTCCTGGTGGTACCAAAGTCAAAAATGCTTACTCCAACTGCTGCTTCCTATGCTAGCCACGGACTCCTGGCTGGACAACCTAGACTTAAAGGAAGCTTATCTGCACATCCCCATAAGCGAATCTTGCAGGAAATATCTACATTTCAGGGCAGGCTGTATGCACTATCAGTTCTCTGCACTTCCCTTTGGCTTCTCTACTCCGCCCAGGGTATTCACAAAATGCCTGGCTCCAGCCATTGCATACTGCAGGCAGAGAAAAATTAAAATTTACCCGTACTTGGACGATTGCCTGATTCAGGTGGACAGACGGGAATTGCTGTTGCAGCACCTGACATTTGTGAAACACCTTCTCAATTCCTTGGGGTACACCATCAACGAAAATAAATCAAAACGGGTACCCAGTCAAAAGACAGACAGGAAATGCTACTTCAGCACCTGACATTTGTAAAGAGACTCCTAACTTCTCTGGGTTATACCATCAACGAAAAGAAACCACATCTGGTACACAGCCAAAAAATTGTATTCCTGGGAGCAAGCTTGAATACAACTTCCCAGATGGCATTCCTCTCTCCAGAAAAACAGCTTTATTTGACAAACTACTGGCCACCCAAACCCAGCTATCTGCAAGAAAAATACTACAAGCCGTGGGGTTCATGGCCTCATGCATTCTCCTAATTCCATATGCAAGACTGCATATTAGTAAAAGTACAATTGTGTACACTTACCGTAAATGTAGATGTTCGAGAGTATTCACTGTTGCAGTCATTACGTTTGGGTAATCTGCTGGCAGGTTGCCCTCAGTCGGCCTGATTAACAAAGTCTTAGGTCCTGTTTCGGTTGCTGTCCCTTTCATGACGTCAGGTCATCAGGGGTATAAAACATGCAGCCGATGCCATTACATCAGTTTTTCTTGCCCCAGATGTCAGGTGCCCCCCAAATGGGGAGCAAAATACATGTATGGGTCTACTTTAAAACACTGACACGCAAAACACAGACGAGAATACTGAGACCAGAAGATCGACAACTGAGATGACCGACAGTTTAAAAGCCCGACGCTGAGAACACCGACATGTTAAGGTAAGTGTGCGATAGTGACAGACTTTAGGGTTAGGGGCGGGTTAAGTCAGTTAGGGTTAGGGCGCGGGTTAGGTGAGTGTGCGATAGTGACGGACCTTAAGGTTAGGGTTTAGGTTAAGGTTATTGCATAGATGGTTGTGTATGTAAGATTTTAGTGTAGGTTTGTAAGGTTTTTGTTGTGCTTGTGTTGTGTGTGTTTTTCGGAAAATGTATTTGTTTTGTTGTGTTGATTGTAGGGATTGTGATTTGTCGGGCATGTGAAGTTTCATGCTTTTAAACTGTCGGTCATCTCAGTTGTCGATCTTCCGGTTGATGCTGGTAAACTGTACTTCCAAGAAATAATCCAAATGCATAAAAAGTAAAGGAAGCAACAGGTTGCTTCTTTTACTTTTTATGCATATATATATATATATATATATATATATATATATATATATATATAATTAGAAACACAAAAAAAATATACCTCCAAACAAAAGCAAAAAGGCTTTTAAGCATAAGAGAAAGAAAAGGTATAGTAAAAGAAAAACAGGGCTGGAGGGAGGGGTAACCAGGACTGCAACAGTAAATACACTCGAACATCTACATTTATGGTAAGTGTACACAACTGTACTATGTTAATCGTGTTTCACTGTTGCAGTCATTACATTTGGGTAGATTCCCAAAGCTAACGTTGGGGAGGATGGATTTATACAGCATTAGGACCAGCTATAAGGCCCTGCAAAACAGCAGTGGCAAAGCCAGCTTTAAGTGATGATGCTTGGTGAAAGTATGAACTGAACTCCAGGTAGCAGCTTCTAGAATATCCCTGGTAGGAACACCTCTGAGAAAGGCTGTTGAAGTAGATGCAGCCCTGGTGGAATGAGATCTGATCCCCTGGGGAATAGGTTTTCCATGGTGCTTATAACAGAAGTGAATACAATGGCTTATCCATTTAGAAATGGTTTGCTTTGAAATAGCCTTCCCCTCTGCCCCTGCAGCAAATGCTACCAGTAGTTCAGATTTTCTTCGAGATTTTGTCCTGTCCAAGTAGAATCTAAGTTGTCTGTGCACGTCCAGTGAATGCAGAATCTGCTCTCTCTTGTTCTGTTGATTGGTAAAGAAAGTTGGCAAATGAATGGACTGATTAAGAGCCACACTGGATATCACCTTGGGCATGAATGATGGATTGGTCCTGAGTGACACCCTGTCAGCATGAAAGGTGATGAAAGGCTCCACTGCCATAAGGGCCTGTAATTCAGATATCCTTCTAGCTGAAGTGATTGCTAAAAGGAAGGCTGTTTTCCAGGAAAGAAATTTTAAGTCTGCAGTAGCAGCTGGCTCGAAAGGAGGTAGAGTGAGTTTCTCCAATACAAAGTTAAGGTCCCAGGCAGGGGTTGGAGCTCTCTTGGGTGGTCTCAAGTTTTTGGCCCCTCTGAGATACTGCTTTAGAAGAGGATGAGAGAAGAGGAGGGGGTCTGTGTTGTAATGAGCTGAAATGGCTGAGGCATGGATTTTTATGGAAGAAAAAGACAGGCCCTTGTGAAGCATCTCAGTTAAGTATTGCAAAATCTGAGGTAAATTGGGCACTGCTATGCTCATCTGTTGAGATTGATTCCAGGCACAGAATCTTTTCCATTTGTCAGCATAAGATTTTCTAGTACTAGGTCTTCTCGCCTCCAAAATGACATCCATCACCGGTTTGCTGAGGGATGCTAAGGGTGAATTTTAAGTGATTAGCCAAGCTGCAAGATTCAGTGTTTGGAGCTGAGGGTGTAGAATTTGGTTCTCCTGCTGAGACAGTAAGGAACGTGCCCAAGGCAGGTGCCACGGAGAAATGTGTGACACACTGCGCAGGAGTTGGTACCAGTGTTGGCGAGGCCAGTCTGGAGCAATCAAAATAATTTTGGTTTGTCCTGTTTGACTTTTAGTAGAACTTTGGAGAGCGAAGGCAGAGGGGGAAAGGCATAGATTGATAGGTTTTTCCAACTGAGGGACAGAGCATCCACTTTCCAGGCTTTTTTGTGATGAGTTCTTGTGCAAAATTTGTCCAACTGGTAGTTCTGGGGTGAGGCAAAAAGATCTATGTCTGGGCTCCCCCATTTGCGTGTCAACATGTTGAAAATCCACGGTTCCAGTTTCCATTCGTGAGGGTCCATGAGATTTCTGCTTAGTTCGTCTGCCAGAACATTCTGCTTTCCTGGCAGGAATTGAGCTTGTAGTTGTACTTGATAGCTTAAGGCCATGTTCCACAATGCCATGGCTAGTCTGCAGAGGGGGTAGGAATGTGTACCCCTCTGCTTGTTTATGTACCACATAACCGTGGTGTTGTCTGTAATTGTCCTGGATGAAGGTAGTCTTTGAAGGCTGTCAGTGCATTCTGTACAGCTAGCATTTCTTTTTGATTGATGTGAAGGTGCATGTGATTTGGGCTCCATTTGCCCTGAATGCACTTCCCTGCCAGATGAGCCCCCCCATGCATAGTCTGATGCATCTGTAGTTAGGGTTTGGGCAGCAGGGGGTGGTGTGAATGGCAGTCCCTTGTTTTGGTGGCAGGCCTCTGCCCACCATAGGAACTCTAGGTGCAGGCAAGGAATGATAGGAATCATTGTTTCCAGGCTGTGGCAATGTTGAATTCACAAACTTTTCAAGTCCCACTGAAGTTTCCTCACATGCAGTCTTGCATATGGAATTAGAAGAATGCAGGAGGCCATGAACCCCAAGGCTTGCAGTATTTGTCGCGTAGATAGCAAGGTTTTTGTGGCCACCTGTTTGAAGTAAGTTACCAAATGAGATTGCTTTTCTGGCATAAGGAAAGCCATCTGGGCAGTTGTATTCACGCTTGCACCCAGGAATGTAATCTTTTGAGAGGGTACCATTTGAGATTTCTTTTCGTTTATGGTGTACTCTAGACAAGTTAGAACCCTTTTTACAAACGCCAGATGTTGTATAAGTATGGCCTGGTTTTCTGTCAGAATTAGACAGTCGTACTGGTATGGATATATTTGAATATTTCTATGCCTGCAAAATGCAATTACCGAAGCCAGGCACTTTGTGAATGCCCTGAATGCACTTCCCTGCCAGATGAGCCCCCCCATGCATAGTCTGATGCGTCTGTAGTTGGGGTTTGGGCGGCAGGGGGTGGTGGGTGCAGTAGACAAGCTAAAGGGCAGTGCAGAGAACTGATATGCATGCAGCCTGCTTTGAAGCGTAGGAATGTTCTGCAAGATTCCCTGATTGGGATATGCAGGTAAGCCTCTTTTAAGTCGAGAGTTGCCAACCAGGCATCCTTGCCTAGCATAGGAAGTAACTGGTGAAGAGTCAGCATCTTGAATTTTGGAATGTCCAGAAAGGTGTCTAGAGTAGACAGGTCCAGAATTGGACGCTATGATTTGTCTTTTCTGGGTACCAGGAAAAGTTTGGAATAGAAACCTTGTCCCTTTTCCTCTTCTGGTACTGGTTCAATAGCCCCCATGTTTAAGAGGGAAAGTACTTGTTTCTGAGCCTCTGCCCACTGATTTGGGGGCAGGTCTGGCCACCCATTTGGAGTTGGCAGCATGTGGAAATGAAATCTGTATCCCTTGGACACTATATTTAAAACCCATTTGTACTGGGTTATAAGTTGCCAGTTTCTTGAACGAAGAGCCAGTTTTCCCCCCAAAGGGGTGGCTAACAGCTAAGTGCTTGGGAATTTCAAAGGGAAGTCATTGAGACTGTTTATCATAGGATGGTGCCTTGTTGTTTACAGATTTAGAAGTGGAAGCACCCCATTGCTTAGTTCTGAAAGTCCTTTGGGACTGAAACCTGGTGGTTTTGGTATGTCTGGGATTGGCCGTAGTGGCTCTGGAAGGAGCTGGAAAGGACCAGTTCATAGTAGGCCAATGCCTACTAAATCAAGGCGGTTGCACAAGTAAGAAGTCTTTCACGGTTTGCATAGATTTAGCTTTTTCTTCCATCTTTTTTAGAACTTCTTCAGCCTTATTGCCAAATAAACTGTCCTGCTCTAAGGGAGCATCCAAAAGGTTTGCTTTAACATCAGACAGAGATTGCTCCGTAAGCCAAGCATGCCTTCTAAGCACAGACCCCAGTAACAGCAGCCCTACAAAGAGGCTTCTATAGAATCAAAACCACATTGCAAAGTATGTTTGCTAACTTGTTCAGCTGAATGCAATAAATCCTGCAAATCTTTATTCTCCACACAGTCAGAAATCAACATCATTTTTTGTTTAAGCAGTCCCATGATATGCTGCTGATATTTTAGCATATGGAATTGGCAGTTTAAAGCCCTGATTGCTAAGATTGCAGAAGTATAAACCTTTTTACCCCATCTATCCAGCGCCCTGGAGTCTCTATCAGAAGGGGTAGGATTTTTAGCAGTAGAAGCCTTAATGCCCTTGGGCCCCTGAGAAATGGTTTCAGGGTCCACAACAGGATTTTTGAAAATACATTTGTGGGACTCAGGAACCCTGTAGTACCTATCTGGTTTGCTAGGGGCTGGAAGCAAGGAATCAGGAGCCATACTGGATTCCGAAAACACATCATCAACAATATCTAGTACTGGAAGTATAGCCAAAGGCCTATGCTGAGGAAGAAGGAAATCCTTAAGCCTCTTTTTGGGCTCAGAGAAATCTTGACTTTCCCAGTGGAAATGCTCCCTTAAAGTATGTAAAGTTTCCCCAAAAGAGATATCCTCAGACGGAGAAGCAGAGAGAATGGAATCCTCTGCCTCAGAGTCCTCATGAGTAGGTATGGACAAATCCAGATCATTAGAAGAGTCCGAAGAAAGAGTCATACTCAGAAGAGTCATAGTCAAATTCAATCTTAGGCCTCTTGGAGGGGAGTGGTTGATTACCCCTGATTAGAGTAATTAAGTCTTCAGCCATTTTGATCATTTGTTTTTTAGACATGGCCTGAACATGTGGCCTGGGCGTGGGTTTTTTTAGAGAGAGATCGAGATTTAGGCCTTAGCACTGAAGTTGGAGTCTGTTTAATATGCAAGTCTGTAGGCCTGAATACACCCTCAGAAGCCGGTGCCTGCTCAGCGGCTCCGGTCCCATCCAAGGTAGAGGCATCCACGGGTTCCAGATGTGAAGCATCTTGCAGCATTCCAGACTCCGAATTGGTCTCGTTAGAGGTCTGTGAATCAAAAGTAGCAGGTATCTGGCTGCGAACATGCCTCACTGAGGACTGGTGAACTGGCAACTGGCTTAGGAGAAGTGTCATCGGCAGTTTTGGACCTCAGTGGCCTGTCTCTGTCTTTTTCTTTGCGTTTTTTCGGTATTCTGGTAGTTGGATGGCTAACAGACATTTCTGGATAATTAAACCAAGAACTGAAATATTTTGAAGCTAAATTGTAGCGACTACTGGTAGTGAGCTGATTAAATAAAGCACAAAACCGACAGCAAGGTACGTCGGGGTCAGGGCCTAGGCAAGGAATACAGTGCAAATGAAAGTCCTTATGAGGTATTTGCTTCCCACAAGTAATACAATTATTAACTTTTACTGACATCGGTAAGGAGCAAGAAATAGTTTCCCCAACGGGGTACTTAGCTTTAAGTTGACAACTTGGGTTCTGAAATTCGAAAACGAAAATTTCAGGAGTCAGCCGACCAGCACTTGCGAACTGCTTCTGCTTCGGGCACCACACGACAAGAAAGACTGATGTAATGGCATCGGCTGCATGTTTTATACTCCTGACGACCTGACGGAAGAAGGGACAACAACCGACGCTGGACCCAAGACTTTGTGAATCAGGCCGACTCAGGGCAACCTGCTTGCAGATTACCCAAATGTAATGACTGCAACAGTGAAACACAATGAACATCTTCAGTGATACTTAAAAAGTCTCTGGTGTCAACATTATCAGGACCTGGAAACGGTGATTCCTATCATTCCCTGCCTAAGGACAGAGTTCCTTTGGTGGGCAGAGGCCTGCTACCACAACGAGGGACTCCCTTTCACTCAACCCCCTGCCGCCCAAACCCTGACAACAGACGCATCAGACTTTGCATGGGGGGTCTCACATGACAGGCAAATGCATTCAAGGCAAATGGAGCCCTAGGCAAATGTACCTGCAAAGCAATCAAAAAGAAATGCTAGCTGTACAGAATGCACTGACAGCCTTCAAATACCTTATCCTTCCTGGACAACTCTTGATAAAGACAGACAACACCACAGTTATTATGGTACATAAATAAGCAGGGGGGAACTCATTCCTACCCACTCTGCAGGTTAGCCATTGCTCTGTGGAACACAGCCTTGAGCAACCCAAGTGCACCTGTAAGGTCAGTTCCTGCCAGGCAAACAAAATTCACTGGCAGATGACTTAAGCAGATGATTTAAGCAGAAATCTAATGGACCCTCATGAGTGGAAACTGGAACCCAACTCATTCAAACTACTAATCCACAGGTGGGGGACACCAGAAGTGGACCTCTTTGCTTCCCCCCAGAACCATCATTTGAACAAATTTTGCACCAGAACTCCCCTCAGCCAAGCATGGAAAGTGGATGCCCTGTCCTTTACATGGGAAAACCTCTCAATCTATGCCCCCCCTGCCCCTCCTCTCGAAAGTACTACTCAAGATCAAACAGGACAGGCCAAGGACAATCCCGATTGCACCAGACTGGCCATGCCAGCACTGGTACCCACTTTAACACAGTTTGCAGCAGTGCCACCCTGGCACATGCATCAGACTCCTTCCCTGCTGTCCCAGCAGTAGGTCCAGATTTTGCACCCTCAGCTGCAGCCCTGAGTCTAGCAGCCTGGCTCATTCCATGAATGCATCACCAGCAACCCTCAGCAAACAGGTGCTGGATGTCATCCTTGAGGCCAGGAGGCCTAGTACTAGGAAATCCTATTCAGAATAGTGGAAAAGATACTGTTCTTGGAGCCACTCTCAGGGAAAGGACATAACCGTGCCCACCTTACCTCAAATCCTAGATTATCTAGCAGAACTGCTCCACAAAGGCCTATCCTCCTCTTCTATTAAGATTCATGCCTTTGCCATCTCGGCTCATTACAATACTGAGCCACCCCTCTTCTCCCACCCTCTGGTCAAACAGTTCTTGAGAGGAGATTAGAAGCACACCACGACAATCGAAGCCAACTTAAAAAGCTGATGTATCCTTTATTTGTAGAAAGTAAGTGCTTTCACGCCTCACAGGGCGCTTCTTCAGACTTTAATGAAAATAAAAAGTAAAAAACTCCCTATTATCTCTACTTAACTCTTTCTTAAGCCAATGAAATCTCTGAATGTTAATTAGCTAATTAATTCTAATTTACAGCATTTAATTTCCTTGTCTTTCGAGAGATCTTTATAAAGACAGTTGTTGACTGATAGAATTGTCTAATAAAACTGGCAGTCTACTGTGAGTTTCTAAAAATAATAATAAAATATATATACATACTTTTATATACATTTTACATTCACTTTTATATTTACATTCACACACATTTCCATCATATATTAAATTTACTTCATACGTCCACATATATATTCATATATACTGGTATATATATATATATATATATATATATATATATATATATATATATATATATATATATATATATATATATATACTTTCACACACATATTTATACATAATATTGAGGTATAGATTGAGTCACATATAAGTATACAGATATGGATATGCACATGTATGTATTTTTTACATTTTCATATTTATATGTTTATGTATTTTTATATTTTTATGTTTCTATATGAATTTTTTATGTATGTCTGTTTGCGTATAGGTACATCATGTATATGAATATATTTTATTAATATTTTATTATTATTTTTAGAAACTCACAGTAGACTGCCAGTTTTATTAGACAATTCTATCAGTCAACAACTGTCTTTATAAAGATCTCTCTAAAGACAAGGAAATTAAATGCTGTAAATTAGAATTAATTAAAATTAATTAGCTAATTAATATTCAGAGATTTCATTGGCTTAAAGAGTTAAGTAGAGATATAAGGGAGTTTCTTACTTTTTATTTTCATTAAAGTCTGAAGAAGCGTCCTGTGAGGCGTGAAAACGCTTACTTTCTACAAATAAAGGATACATCAGCTTTTTAAGTTGGCTTCGATTGTCGTGGTGTGCTTCTAATCTCTTTTTTCTACTGGACTTATAACTTTTGGAGGCACTTCACCCCTTAAGTATACATTTTATTTCAAGTTCTTGAGAGGAGCTAACAATCTAAGACTCCTGAGGAGAGCTCCCACTCCAGCCTGGGACCTTAACTTTGTACTAGAGAAGCTCACGCTTCCCCCCTTTGAGCCTGCTGCTACAGCAGAGTTAAAATTCCTCTCTTGGAAAACAGCCTTACTTCTAGCCATCACTTCAGGAAGAAGAGTGTCTGAGTTGCAGGCCCTTATGGCTGTGGAACCCTTCATTGTCTTCCATGTGGACAGGGTTTCCCTCAGGGCTAACCCATCATTTATGCCCAAGGTGGTATCCAGTATGGCTTTTAAACCAATCCATCCATTTACCAACCTTTTCCCCTAATCCTCAGAATAAAGGGGAAAGGATCCTGCACTCTTTGGACGTTCACAGGCAGTTTAGGTTCTACCTTTACAGGACTAAACCTTTCAGAAAATCTGACCAGCTGCTAGTCAGCTTTGCTACAGGGGCAGAGGGCAAGGCCATTTCAAAGCAAACCATCTCCAAACGAATAGCACACTGCATCCATTTCTGCTACAAACACCTTGAAAAACCTACCCCACAGGGAATCAGAACCCATTCCACTAGGGCTGCCTCAACCTCTACAGCATTTCTAAGGGGAGTCCCTACCAGGGACATCCTGGAAGCTGCAACCTGGAGTTCTGTACACACCTTCACAAAGCATTACCACTTTCCTATCTTTTCTAAATCCAGAGCTGGATTTGCTACAGCAGTCTTGCATGGCCTGCTAGCCAGCCCTAACACTTGACTGCTTCCACTCTTCCTCAGCTTTGGGAATCAACCCAAGTGTGATGACTGCAACAGTGGAACACGAAGAACATAGTACAGTTGTGTGCACTTGCCATTAAATGTAGATGTTCGAGTGTATTCACTGTTGCAGTACTGGTTATCCTCCCTCCAGCCCCCTGACTTTTTTATACTTTCTACCTATCCTCTTTTTTGGCCATATCTTATGGCAGTGGTATTTACTTTTTACAGGAGGTGTTCCACACCATGTAATTGCTTCCTATTTTTGGGGCTTCTGACGTGGGGCAAGAAAAACTGATGTAATGACGTTGGCTGCATGTTTTATATCCCTGACGTCATGGAAGAGGCGACAGCATCTGACGCAGAAATCCCAAGACACTGGTATTCGGGCCGACTGAGGGCTACCTGCAGGCAGATAACCCAAGTGTGATGACTGCAACAGTGAATACACTCGAACATCTACATTTATTGTAAGTGTACACAACTGTACTCTCACAGACATCCAAGATTTTGTTTGTACAAAACCAAGTAACTGTTTCATTCATGGACTTAGAACTGGATCAGCCAGTATCTAAGCAAACCATTGCATGCTTAAGGTAATCTCTTTTTGTTGATGTTCTTCGTGTTTCACTGTTGCAGTCATTACATTTGAGTAATCTGCTGGCAGGTTTGCCCTCAGTCGGCCTGAATAACAAAGTCTTGGGTCCTGTGTCAGTTGCTGTTTCCTCTTCCATGACGTCAGGTTGTAAGGGGTATAAAACATGCAGCCGACGCCATTTTAATCAGTCTTTCTTGCCGTGCGGTGCCCGAAGCAGAAGCAGTTCGCAAGTGCCAGTCGGCCTACTCCTGAAATTTTCGTTTTCGAGTTTCAGAACTGAAGTCTTCAAACTAAAGCCAAGTACCCTGTTGGAGAAACTTTTTCTTGCTCCTTACCAATGTCAATAAAAGTTAATAATTGTATTACTTGTGGGAAGCAAATACCTCATAAGGATTTTTGTACTGTATTCCTTGCCTAGGCCCTGACCACAACGTGCCTTGCTGTCGGTTTTGTACTAAATTTAACCAACGCACTATTAAGCGTCTGTATATTTTTGGTTCTAAATACTTTGGCTCAAGATTTAACTATCCTGAAATGTTGTCGGTTAGCAATCCGACTACTGGAATTCACAAAAAAATGCAAAGAAAAAGACAGACAGACCATCGAGGTCCAAAACCGACGAAGCTTCTCCTAAGCCAGTCGCCTTTACACAGTGAGGTGCTTTCGCAGCCCCTATTGCCTGCTACTTTTGATTCACAGGCCTCTACTGAGACCCATTCGGAGTCAAGTATGCTGCGAGATTCTTCAAGTATTGAACCCATGGATGTCTCTCCCTTGGATGTGTCCAGAGCTGCTGAGCAGCCACCGGCTTCTGAGGGCATTTTCAGGCCTAAAGATTTGTATATTAAACCAACACCATCATCAAAAACAAGGGCAAAACCAACTTCTATGTCTAAAAAACCTGATGCATGAGCCATGTGTTCAGCCCCCTATGCCTAAAAAACAAATGATCAAAATGGCTGAGGATTTAATTACCTTGATCAGGGGTTCCCAACCCCCTCCTGCTAAGAGGCCTAGGCAAGGCACTGATTATGAATCTTCAGATCAGGTTTCCATTTCTTCTGATTCCTCTTCTGATCAGGAATTTTCTATTCCCCCTTATGAGGACTCTGATGCAGAACAATCCATCCCTTCTGCTTCTCCTCCTGAGGATTTTTCTTTTGGATAAACTTTGCATACCTTAAGGGAACATTTTCATTGGGAGAGTCAGGATTTTTCAGAATCCAAACAGAGAGTTAGGGATTTTCTTATTCTTCCTCAGCATAGGCCTTTGGCTATACCTCCTGTTTTAGACATTGATGATGTTTTCTCAGAATCCAGCATGGCTCTTGATTCCCTGACTCTGGCTCCTAGTAAGCCAGACAGATATTACAGGGTTCCGGACTCCCACAAGTTTCTTTTCAAAAATTCTACTGCTGACCCTGAAACAATTTCTCAGGGTCCCAAGGGTGTTAAGGCTTCTACTGCTAAAACTCCTACCCCTTCTGATAGAGACTCCAGGGCATTGGATAGATGGTGTAAGAAGGTTTATACGTCTGCAACCCTGACAATCAGGGTTTTAAACTGTCAATTTCGTATGCTTAAATATCAACAGCATGTCATGGGCTTACTTGAACAGAAAATGATGTTGATTTCTGATTGTGTAGAAAATAGAATTACAGGATTTATTGCATTCAGCTGAACAAGCTGGAAAGCATACTTTGCGATGTGGTTTGATTCCTTGGATTCCTCTTGCAGGGCCACCGTAACTGGATCTGTGATAAGAAGGCATGCTTGGCTCAAGCAAAATCTGCCAGATCATTTTAAAGCTAAATTGTTGGATGCTTCTGGTTTACAGCAGCACAGTCTGTTTGGTAATAAGGCAAAAGTAGTTTTGAAAAAGATGGAAGACAAAGCTAAATCTATGCAAACTGTAAAAGATTTCTTGCAAGTGCAGCCACCCAGGTTCAGTAGACACTGGCCTACTAAGAATTGGTCCTTTCCAGTACCCAACAGAGCTGCTCAGGTCAACCCCAGACATTCCAAAGGCTCCAGGTTTCAATCACAAGGAACTTATAGGACAAAACAATGGGGTGCCTCCACCTCCAAATCTGGAAGTAGCAAAGCACCCCCCTATGGTAAACAGTCTCAGTGACTTTCATCTGCCATTTCCAAGCACTTATCTTTTGACAGCCCCTTTGGGGGGAAAACTAGCACTTCATGCTCAAAATTGGCATCTAATTACCCAGGACAAGTGGGACTTAAATATCGTATACAGACTTTGTTTCCACATGTTGCCAATTCCAAACGGATGGCCAGATCTGCCTCCAAATCAGTGGGCAGAGGCCCAGAAACAAGTCTTGTCCCTTCTGGATGTGGGGGCTATTCAACCAGTACCAAAAAAGGAAAAAGGACAAGGTTTTTATTCAAGACTTTTCCTGGTACCCAGAAAATACAAATCATGGCGTCCAATTCTGGACATATCCATTCTAAATACCTTCCTGGACATTCCAAAATTCAAGATGCTGACTCTACAACAGTTACTGCCTATGCTAGGCAAGGATGCCCGGTTGGTAACTCTAGACTTAAAAAGGCTTACCTGCATATCCCAATCAAGGAATCTTGCAGAAGATACCTCCGCTTCAAAGCAGGCTATTTGCATTACCAGATGTTCATCGTGTTTCACTGTTGCAGTCATTACACTTGGATCATCCTGCTGGCAGGCTACCTGCAGTCGGCCTGAATTTCAAAGTCTTGGTCCGGCGTCGGTTGCTGTTGCTTCTTCCCTGACGTCAGTGCGCCAGGGGTATAAAAGATGCAGCCAACGCCATTTTTTTCAGTCTTTCTTGCCGCGCGGTGCCCGAAACAAAAGCAGTTCGCAAGTGCCGGTCGGCCGACTCTTGAGATTTTCGTGTTCGAATTTCAGATCCGAAGTCTTCATTTAAAGCTAAGTACCCCGTTGGGGAAACTTTTTTCTTGCTCCAGACCGATGTCAGAAAAAGTTAATAATTGTATTTCTTGTGGGAAGCAAATACCTCATAAGGACTTTCATTCTTACTGTATTCCTTGCCTAGGCCCTGATCACGATGTTGCTAATTGCAGGTTTTGTGCTAGTTTTAACCAACGCACTATTAAGCGTTGGCACGATTTTGCTTTTCATTACTTTGGCCAAAGATTTAATTACACGATGTCGTCAGATAGCCATTTGACTACTGCAATTCACAAGAAACGCAAGGAAAAGGACAGGCATCCGAGGTCCAAAACTGACATCGAGGTTTCTTCTAAGCCAGTCGCCGGTTCGCCAGATGTTCATCGTGTTCTGTTGCAGTCATGACTGTAGAGTTCTCCCCTGCCGGCAGGCAGCCCTCGGTCAGCCAGAATCCCAAAGTCTGGGTCCGGCGTCGGCTGTTCAACCATGCTCCCTGACGTCAGAGCGCTTGGAGTATAAAGCTGACAGCCGATGCCATCTTTTCCAGTCTTTCTTGCCGTGCGGTGATAGCAGTTCGCAAGTGCCGGTTGGTTGACTCCTGACAGATTTTCCTATATACTTCGGTCCGAAGATTTTCTTCTCCACTGAAAGCTAAGTACCCCGTTGGGGAAACTTTTTTCTTGCTCCACTCCGATGTCAGAAAAAGTTAATAATTGTATTTCATGTGGGAAGCAAATACCTCATAAGAATTTTCATTCTTACTGTATTCCTTGCTTAGGCCCTGACCACGACGTATCTAGTTGTCGGTTTTGTGCTAATTTCAATCAACGTACAATTAAGCGAAGGTACGATTTTGCTTTTCATTACTTCGGTAGGTGCTTTAACTACAAAATGCCGTCGGATACGATTCCGGCTACTGGAGTTCACAAACGTCGCAAGGATAAAGACAGGCCTCCGAGGTCCAAATCTGATGATAGCGCACATGCGGAGCCAGCTTCATGTTCGGCCGTCATCAGTGAGGCGCTTTTGCAGCCCCTGCCGTCGGCCATTTCAGAACCAATGGCCGAAACGGACTCGCATGAGGAGCCAACCAGGCCTTTAAATATCTCTGTTGCAGGACCTTCGGACAATGCTCCTTCGGATGGGTCCGGAGCCACTGTGCAGGTACCGGCTTCCGAAGGGGTTTTCTGGCCTACTCAGCTTCTAATAAAGGCAAAGACTCCTTCTAAATCAAAGACTTCAACACAGGCCTCTTCTGAACCGTCTCCCAAGTCACAGAAACAGTTACTCAAGATGGCGGAGGATTTACTTACTATGATTAGGGGTTCTCATCCCCC
This sequence comes from Protopterus annectens, assembly GCF_019279795.1. Taxonomy (NCBI): domain Eukaryota; kingdom Metazoa; phylum Chordata; order Ceratodontiformes; family Protopteridae; genus Protopterus; species Protopterus annectens. The sequence goes on along the minus strand of NC_056747.1, from coordinate 172,369,482 downwards.
TCCAGACAAAAGGCCTAGGCAGGATGTTTATTATGATTCCTCTGATCAGGCTTCTGTTTCCTCAGTTTCTTCTTCTGACCAGGAATATTCTTTCCCTCCTTATGAGGATTCTGATGCGGAAGAATCCATTCCTTCAGCTTCTCCTCCTGAGGATTTCTCTTTTGGGGAAACGTTGCATGAAATGAGGGAACATTTTCACTGGGAGGGACAGGAGTATTCAGAATCCAAGAAAATGCTGAGGGATTTTCTTCTTCTTCCACAAGATAGGCCCCTGGCTATTCCTCCTGTTTTGGATATTGTGAATGATGCCTTTTCGGAGGCTAACTTAACCCGGCTCCTTTCCTCCTGCTCCTGTTAAGCCTGATAGATATTATAGGGTTCCTGATTCCCATCAGTTTTTATACAAGAACCCTACTGCTGACCCTGAAACCATTTCTCAGGGCCCTAAGGGAGTTAAGGCTGCTTCTGCCAAAAATCCCATTCCTACTGAAAAGGATTCTCGAGCCTTGGACAGATGGGGAAAAAAGGTGTACACTTCTGCTACTTTGTCCATTAGGGCTTTAAACGGTCAGTTTCATATGCTTAAATACCAGCAATTTCTCTTGTCTGTCTTGAAACAAAAATTTACTTCCATTTCTGCCTGTGCAGATGATAAAGAATTGCATGATTTATTGCATGCCACTGAACAGGTTGGGAAGCATGTTTTACACTGTGGATTTGATGCCTTGGAGGCTTCTTGTAGGGCTGTGGCCTCTGGCTCAGTCATTAGAAGACATGCATGGCTAAAGGAACAAAATCTACCTGAACAAGTAAAAGCAAAATTATTGGATGCTTTTGTTCAGCATAATGTTTTGTTTGGGTCTAAAGCTGAAGAGGTGATTAAAAAGATGGAGGATAAGGCGAAATCCATGCAAACAGTTAAGGATTTCTTACAAGTACAGCCACCTAGATTTAGCAGGAATTGGCCTTCAAAGAATTTGTCCTTTCCCTCTTCAGACAGGCCTCAGAAGGGTAGATATAGATGCTCCAGACGGAGGCCTCAAACACAAGCTGCTTACAGACCAAGACAATGGACTGCTTCCACCCCTAGGGGAGGAGAGGACAGGTCACAATCTCAAAGGAAACAAACTCAATGACTCCCTCTGTTGGGCTACAGGTATGTCTTGCCTGGAAGACCCTCTCGGAGGAAAACTCTCTTTTTTTATTAAAATTGGACTCAAATAACCCAAGACAAATGGGTGTTGGATGTGATTTTAAGAGGTTACATATTCCATTTTCATACCCTGCTAATGTCAAGCAGATGGCCAGACCTACCAAAACATCAATGGAAGGAGGCCTTAAACCAGGTGGAAGCTCTTTTGGCTATGAATGCCATAGAACTGGTTCCGCTTTCAGAGATGGGAAAAGGGTTTTTACTCGAGGCTCTTTCTAGTCCCAAGGAAACAAAACTCATGGAGACCCATTCTGGATCTGTCGGTCTTGAACACCTTTCTAGAGATTCCAAAATTCAAGATGCTTACTCTACAGCAACTACTTCCAATGCTGTCCAAAGATGCATGGATGGTAACTTTGGATTTAAAGGAGGCTTATCTGCACATTCCCATCAGACAGGATCGCAGAAAATACCTCGGGTTCAAGGCCGGATCAAGGCACTTTCAATTCTCTGCGCTGCCCTTTGGATTGTCTACTGCGCCCAGGGTCTTCACCAAATGCCTGGCTCCAGTAGTAGCTTACTGCAGAATCAAGGGAATTCAAATTTACCCTTATCTGGACGATTATCTAATTTAGACAGACAGCAAGGATGTCTTACTCCAGTATCTAGAATTTGTACAGAATATTCTCAAATTCCTGGGATTCTCTGTAAACATAAAAAAAGTCAAATTTGACACCATCACAATGGATAACCTTTCTGGGTGCACTTCTTAACACTACAACCCAGATGGCATTCCTGACATCCGAAAGGCAATTACAGCTGGCTTCAACTTTCAAAACCTTGTCCACTCTAACTCAACTATCTGCAAGGAAATTCCTGCAGGCTTTGGGTTACATGGCCTCCTGCATCCTTCTCGTCCCATATGCAAGACTACACATGAGGAAAATACAGTGGTACCTAAAAAGTGTATGTATCTCAGCATTGCCACAGTTTAGACATACTGATCTCCGTCCTTCCTTGCCTTCAAAAGGAATTTCTTTGGTGGTCCAGGGCTTGTGCACTGAACAGAGGGAAACCCTTTCATCTGCCTCCTGCCACTCAGATTCTAACCACGGACGCCTCGGATTATGCTTGGGGAGCCCATTTTCAGGGCAATTGTCTGCAGGACCTTTGGACAAAGGATCAAAAGCACCTGCATATCAATTTAAAGGAAATGTTAGCCGTTCAGAAAGCTTTGTTGGCCTTCAGGAATCTTTTACAACCAGGACAACTACTAATACGGACAGACAACACCACAGTCATGTGGTACATAAACAAGCAAGGGGGATCTCATTCCTACCCTCTATGCAGACTAGCTATGGATTTATGGGACACAGCTCTAGCTTGCAATCTGGATCTTCAAGCTCAGTTTCTACCAGGGAAACAAAATCTCCTGGCAGACAGTCTGAGCAGAAACTTTTCAGATCCACACGAGTGGATGCTGGACACCAAAATTTTCAGGATGATAACAGCAGTCTGGGGGTGTCCTCACATAGACCCCTTTGCATCCCATCTCAATCATCAACTACCGATTTTTTGCACCAGGACTTTCCACAGAGAAGCTTGGAAAGTGGATGCTCTGTCATTCAGTTGGAGGAACCTCTCGGGATATGCCTTTCCGCCACTTCCTCTTCTTCCAAGGGTTTTATTGAAGATAAAACAGGACAAGCCCAGAATGATAATCTTGATGGCTCCAAATTGGCCTCGGCAGTTTTGGTATCCAACTCTAAAAAACCTATGCCTGGAGCCCCCTTGGGTTTTGCCTCAGTCTCCGAACCTTCTGTCCCAACACCAGGGTCAGGTTCTACACACTCATGTCAGAACTCTCAGCTTGGCGGCCTGGTTAATCCAGGGCCTTTGATTTCTCTACCTAAGCAGGTTATGGATGTCATTTTAAAAGCCAGACGTCCTAGCACTAGACAATCTTATGCAGAAAAATGGAAAAGATTTTGTTCCTGGATGCAGGCTCAGGATTCTGATCCTCTTCTTCCTAACATTACTTTAATTTTACTTTACCTGGCAGATCTCTTACATAAGGGTCTCTCTTTCTCTTCCATTAAGATACATCCTTCTGCTATTTCTGCTCATTATAATACGGACCCTCCCGTCTTTTCCCACAAGCTTATGAGATAGTTTCTCAGAGGGGCTAAGAATTTAAGACCTCCTAGATCTCCTCCCATTCCTGATTGGGATCTCAACTATGTTTTGGAAAAGCTAACCCTGCCTCCTTTTGAGCCTGCTGCCTCTTCTGACATCAAGTTTTTATCTTGGAAGACAGCTATCCTGTTAGCCCTAACCTCTGCCAGGAGAGTTTCTGAGTTGCAAGCTCTTATGGCTGTGGAACCTTATATTATTTTTCATCAAGACAGGGTATCTCTGAGGACAAATCCTACTTTCATGCCTAAGGTGGTTTCCAAAGTGGCTTTAAATCAAACTATCCACTTGCCAACTTTTTTCCCCTCTCCTCAAAATAAAGGGGAAAGGATCTTACATTCCTTTGATGTACACAGACAATTACATTTTTACCTGAATAGAACCAAGGACATCAGGAAATCTGATCAATTGTTTGTTTCTTATGCTTCAAGTTCCCAAGGAAAAGCCATTTCTAAACAGACCATTTCTAAATGGATTGCTCATGGAATCAGATTTTGTTATTCTCACCATGGAAAGCAAATCCCAGGGAGTATACGGACTCATTCCACCAGAGCTGCTGCCACTTCTGCGGCCTTCCTCAGGGGAGTTCCTACCAAGGACATTTTGGAAGCTGCAACTTTGAGTTCAGTGCATACTTTTTCTAAGCACTACAATCTACCTCTCTACTCTAAGTCTAGGGCAGGCTTTGCCTCTGCAGTCTTGCAGGGCCTTTTAGCCGCCCCTTCCTCTTTATAACCACCTCCCTTTCTTTCAGAATTGGGATTCTACCCTACAGTCATGACTGAAACAGTGAAACACGATGAACATAGTACAGTTGTGTACACCTACCATAAATGGAGATGTTCGAGTGTCTTCACTGTTGCAGTCTGGGTTTCCCTCCCTCCTGTCCCCTCTTATTTTTACCTTTGTGTTTTTCCTTTTTTCACCATTCTTTTGAGGTGTATTTGCAAAGGTTATGGGACCTTTTTCATTTTGGGACTCCTGACATCTGGGGCAAGAAAAACTGGAGAAGATGGCATCGGCTGTCAGCTTTATATTCCAGGTGCTCTGACGTCAGGGAGCATGGTTCAACAGCCGACGCCGGACCCAGACTTGGGATTCTGGCCGACCGAGGGCTGCCTGCCGGCAGGGGAGAACCCTACAGTCATGACTGCAACAGTGAAGACACTCGAACATCTACATTTATGGTAGGTGTACACAACTGTACTTTCTCAGTGAGGCACTTTCGCAGCCCCTGACACCCACTACCTCAGAGCCGCAGGCCGCTTTCGTCTCCCACGTGGAGCCGACTAGGCCGCAGGAAACTCAAGGTATTGGACTTTCGGAAAATATTCCCTCAGATGGGTCCGGAGCCGCTGAACAGGTGTTGAGGGTGTTTTCAGGCCTACACAGTTGTATGTAAAACCGACGTCAGCTTCTAAGGCAAAGACTAAAGCACCTCTAAAGACAAAGAAACAAGTGCAGCAATCCCAGGGACAGGCCTCCATGCCTAAAAAACAGATACTCAAAATGGCCGAAGACCTAATTACTTTGATCAGGGGTTCCCATCCCCCTCCTGATAAGAGGCCTAGGCAAGAGACAGAATATGAATCTTCAGATCAGGTTTCCATTTCCTCTGACTCCTCTTCTGAACAGGAATACTCTCTTCCTCCCTATGAGGATTCTGATGCTGAAGAATCTATCCTTTCAGCCTCTTCTCCTGAGGATTATTCTTTTGGGGAAACTCTGCATACCATGAGGGAGCACTTTCACTGGGAGAGCCAAGATTACTCAGAATCTAAGAAAAGGCGCAGAGATTTTCTTTTACTACCTCAGCACAGGCCTCTTGCTATTCCCCCTGTGTTAGACATTGTAGATGTATTTTCAGAGTCCGGCCTGTCTCCTGACTCTCTACCTCCTGCACCTGTTAAGCTAGACAGAATACTACAGGGTTCCAGATTCACATAAATTTCTTTATAAAAACCCTGCTGCTGACCCAGAAACTATATCTCAGGGTCTCAAATGGGTCAAGGCTTCCACTGCAAAAAACCCTATCCCCTCTGATAGGGATTCAAGGGCTCTGGACAGATGGGGGAAAAAGGTTTACACTTCTACTACCTTGGCTGTAAGGGCTTCAAATTGTCAGTTTTATATGCTTAAATATCAGCAATACTGTCACTGCTTAAACAGAAAATGTTGACAAATTCTGAATGTGCAGAAAACAAGGAAATGCAGAATTTATTGCATGCAGCTGAACAAGTGGGAAAGCATACTTTGCAATGTGGTTTTGATTCTCTGGAGGCCTCTTGCAGGGCCGCTGTTACAGGTTCTGTCATTAGGAGGCATGCTTGGTTAAAGGAACAGAATCTGCCTGATCATGTTAAAGCAAAATTATTGGATGCTCCATGCATGATACTTTGTTTGGTGTTAAAGCAGAAGAGTTGTTGAAGAAAATGGAGGATAAAGCGAAATCTATGCAGACAGTTAAGGATTTCTTACAGGTACAGCCACCCAGATTAGCAGGAACTGGCGTACAAAGAATTGGTCCTTTCCAGTGTCAGACAGGCCACAAAGAGGCAGATACAGATGCCCCCCAGAGGCAGATCCCAGCCCCAAGGCTCATACAGGCCTAAACAATGGGGTGCTTCTACCTCCAAAAGCGGAGAAGATAAGTCACAGCCATACAGGAAACAGTCTCAATGACTTCCCTCTGCCAGCACCAAGCACTTACCTTTTGGCAGCCCCCTTAGGGGGAAAATTAGCACTTTTTTCACAAAATTGGCACATGATCACCCAGGACAAATGGGTCTTGAATATAGTGTCTCAGGGCTACAGGTTCCACTTTCACACCCTGCCAAGGGCAAAAGGTATGCCAGACCTGCCACACAATCAATGGGCAGAGGCACAAAAGCAAGTTTCATCCCTCATGGACATGTGGGCCATTCAGCGAGTACGACAGCAAGAGCAGGGACAAGGATTTTGCTCCAGACTTTTCTTGGTACCCAGAAAGGACAAAGCCTGGAAACCAATACTGGACCTGTTTATTCTAAACACATTTTTGGACGTTCCAAAATTCAAAATGTTGACGCTGCAGCAGCTTCTGCCCATGCTGGGCAAGAAGGCTTGGCTTGTAACTTTGGACCTAAAAGAGGCATACCTGCATATCCCAGTCAGACAATCTTGCAGAAGATACCTCAGATTCATAGCTGGCTCAATGCACTACCAATTCTCTGCACTGCCCTTTGGCTTATCTACTGCGTCCAGGGTCTTCACAAAATGCCTGGCACCAGTAATTGCTTTTTGCAGACAGAGGAATTCAAATCTATCCTTACTTGGACGACTGCCTTATTCAAGCAGAGAACAAGGACATTCTACTAAAGCATCTGGCATTTGTAAAAAGATTACTAATTTGCCTAGAGTACGCTGTAAACGAAAAGAAATCAAATCTAGTACCCTCTCAAGAAATAATATTCCTGGGTGCAAGCTTAAATACAACTGCCCAGATGGCTTATCTCACGCCAGACAAAGGCAACTGACTTCTTACTTCAAAATGTTGGCAACAAAGACCCAGTTATCTGCAAGAAAAATTCTGCAGGCTTTGGGCGTCATGGCATCCTGCATTCTGCTAATTCCATATACAGCGCTGCATATGAGGAAACTACAATGGTATCTAAAAAGTGTTTGGACTCAACATTGCCACAGCCTGGAAACATTAATTACCCTCATTCTCTGCCTGCAACAGGAGTTTCGATGGGCACAGGCCTGTCACCACAACAAGGGACAGTCATTCACTTTACCCACAGCCAGGCAGACACTAACAACAGATTCATTAGATTATGCCTTGGGGGGGCCCACATGGCAGGAAAATGTATTCAGGGCACATGGCCCGCAAGCCAAATGCATCTTCATATCGGTCAAAAAGAGATGCTAGCTGTTCAGAATGCCCTGAGAGCCTTCAAGGATCTGCTTCATCCAGGACAACTGCTGATAAAGACGGACAATACTACAGTCATGTGGTACATAAGCAGGGAGGCGCACATTCCTACCCCCTCTACAGACAAGTCATGACTTTGTGGAACACAACATTGACTTATCAAGTACACCTGCAAGCACAATTCCTGCCGGGAAAGACAAATACTCTGGCAGACGAACTAAGCAGAAACCTCATGGATCCTCATGAGTGGAAACTGGATCCACAAATCTTCAGCATGATAACAACGAAATGGGGATTCCCAGACATAGCTTTATTTGCCTCCCCTCACAACTGCCCTGCCAACTACAGAGATTCTGCACAAGGACTTATCACAAGCAAGCATGGAAAGTGGATGCTCCATCATTCAGCTGGAAAACCCTTACAGTATATGCCGTTCCTCCACTGCCTCTCCTCCCCAAAGTACTCCTAAAGGTCAGACAAGAGAAGCCAAAAATTATACTGATTGCCCCAGATTGGCCCCACCAGCACTGGTACCCAATCCTAAACGGCTTGTCTCAAGGCCCAGCCTGGACATTACCTCAAATTCCTCACTTACTGACACAACAAAACAATCAGATCCTGCGCAACCAGCTCAGAACCCTAAATCTGGCAGCTTGGCGGATAATGTAACCATTCAGAACACACCTCTCTCTAAAGCAGTTATGAATGTTATTTTGGAGGCCAGGAGGCCACCAGAAAATCTTATGCAGAAAAATGGAAGAGATTCTGTGCTTGGAACCAGGCACAAGGAATTGACACGCTTGTACCAAATATCCCTCAGATTTTACAATATCTAACTGAGATGCTGGACAAAGGCCTATCCTTTTCATCAGTTAAGATCCATGCCTCTTGCCATTTCAGCTCATTACAATACGGACCCACCTATTTTTTCACATCCACTGCTAAGGCAGTACCTCAGAGGGGCCAAAACATAAGACCTCCAAGGAGAGCGCCAGTACCTGCATGGGACCTCAATTATGTCTTGGAAGAACTCACACTGCCTCCTTTTGAGCCAGCCAATACAGCTGAGATAAAAGTCTTATCATGGAAAACAGCTCTGCTCCTAGCAGTAACCTCGGCACGAAGAGTCTCAGAGTTACAGGCACTAATGGCTGTGGAACCTTTTATAATTTTCCATCCAGACAGGGTTTCTCTGATGACAAACCCAACATTTATGCCTAAGGTATTGTCCACTGTGGCCCTTAACCAAACCATTCATTTGCCTACCTTTTATCCAAACCCACAGAATAAGGGGGAGAGACTTCTGCATTCTTTGGACATACACAGACAGCTACGCTTCTACTTGGACAGAACTAAAGCTTTCAGAAAGACTGAGCAACTCTTAATGACATATGCTGCAGGTTCACAAGAAAAGGCCATCTCAAAGCAGACTATTTCAAAATGGATAGGCCACTGCATTAGTGTCTGTTATTCACAACATGGCAAATCTGTGCCTAACGGCATTAGGCTGCATTCAACCAGGGCAGCAGCCACTTCAGCATCCTTCCTCAGAGGAGTACCAACCAAACACATTTTAGAGCCTGCAACTTGGACTTCAGTGCACACTTTTACATAGCACTACCACTTACGTCTTTACTCTAAATCCAGAGCAGGCTTTGCCACTGCAGTTCTGCAGGACCTCTCAGCCTCTCCTAATTCTATTTAGACCCAGCCACCCAACCTCAGCTTTGGGATTCAACCCAAGTGTAATGACTGCAACAGTGAAACACGAACATAGTACAGGTGTGTACCTACCATAAATGTAGATGTTACGAGTGTATTCACTGTTGCAGTCCAGGTTACCCACCCACCATCCCCCTTTCTTTGCTGGGACTTATTTGTACTTCTCTATTCTATACAATCTATGTGGTGTATTTGCTTGTAGAGGAAGGTAATGTTTATATTAGTGCATGCTTTTTTATTGGTATAATTTTTAGCCTACCCTTTTGGGGGTACCTGACATCTGGGGCAAGAAAAACTGAAGAAAATGGCATCTGCTGCATCTTTTATACCCCTGGCGCACTGACGTCAGGGAAGAAACGACCGCAACCGACGCCGGACCAAGACTTTGGAATTCAGGCCAACTGCGGGTAGCCTGCCAGCAGGATAACCCAAGTGTAATGAATGCAACAGTGAATACACTCGAACATCTACATTTATGGTAGGCACACAACTGTACTTTCTCTGCACTGCCCTTTGGCTTATCTACTGCGCCCAGGGTCTTCACAGTGTCTGGCACCAGTGATTGCATTTTGCAGACAAAGAAACATTCAAATTTATCCGTATCTGGACGATTGTCTAATTCAGGCAGAAAACAAGGACACACTTCTACAACATCTAGCGTTTGTAAAAAGGCTTCTAACATGCCTAGGGTACACCATAAATGACAAGAAATCACAACTGGTACCCTCTCAAATAATTACATTCCTGGGTGCAAGCTTGAATACAACTGCCCAGATGGTTTACCTCATGCCAGACAAACAAATTCAATTGATAACATACTTTAAACAAGTGGCCACAAAAACCCAACTATCTGCAAGACAAATTCTGCAGGCTTTGGGGTTCATGGCATTCTGCATTCTACTAATTCCATATGCAAGACTGCATATAAGGAAACTTCAGTGGTACCTAAAAAGCTTATGGAGTCAACATTGTCACAGCCTAGAAACAATGATTCCTCTCATTCCTTGCCTGCAACAGGAGTTCCTATGGTGGGCAGAGATCTGTCACCAAAACAAGGGACTTTCATTCATTCTACCCCCTGCCACCCAAACCCTGACTACAGACTCATCAGACTATGCTTGGGGGGGCCATCTGGCTGGGAGATGCATTCAGGGTGAACGGAGCCCAGGTCAAACGCACCTACATATCAACCAGAAAGAAATGCTAGCTGTACAGAATGCTCCGACAGCCTTCAAGGACTTCCTTCATCCAGGACAACTACTGATAAAGACGGACAACACCACAGTTATGTGGTACATAAACAAGCAGGGGGGGTACCCACTCCTACCGTCTTTGCAGATTAGCCATGGCCTTGTGGAACACAGCCTTGACTTACCAAATACATCTACAAGCTCAATTCCTGCCATGAAAGCAAAATACTCTGGCAGACGAACTAAGCAAAAATCTTATGGACCCACACGAATGGAAACTGGATCCACAAATCTTAAGCATGTTGACACGAAAATGGGGGAGCCCAGACATAGATCTTTTTGCCTCTCCCCAAAACTGTCAGACAAATTCTGCACAGGAATTCATCACAAAAAAGGTTGGAAAGTGGATGCTCTTTCCTTCATCTGGAAAAACCTATCAATTTATGCCTTTCCCCCTCTGCCTCTGCTCTCCAAGGTTTAAGTCAGACAGGAAAAACAAAAAATGATTCTGATTGCTCCAGATTGGTCTCGCCAACACTGGTACCCGCTTTTAAGGAATATGTCATACCTTCCTCCTTGGTACTTACCACAGATACCTCAGCTATTGTCTCAGCAGAACTATCAAATTCTGCACACTTGGCTCCAAACTCTGAATCTTGCAGCATGGCTAATCGACTAATTTCACCAGTCACATCTCTCAGCAAACCTGTGATGGATGTCATTTTGGAGGCCATTTTGGAGGCTAGAAAGCGTAGTACTAGAAAATCTTATGCTGATAAATGGAAGAGATTCTGTGCCTGGAGCCAAGCACAAGGAATAAACACAGCAATGCCCAATATTCCTCAGATTCTGCAATATTTAACTGAGATGCTTCACAAGGGCCTATCTTTTTCTTCTAAAAAAATCCATGCATCTGCCATCTCGGCTCATTACAACACAGAGCCTCCTCTCTTTTCTCATCCCCTGCTAAAGCAGTACCTCAGAGGGGCCAACAATTTGAGACCTCCCAGGAGAGCTCCAACTCCTGCATGGGACCTCAATTTTGTTTTGGAAAAACTCACCCTACCTCCTTTTGAATCAGCTGCACACATAAAATTTATTTCTTGGAAGACAGCCTTTCTTTTAGCAGTCACTTCAGCTCTCATGGCAGTGGAGCCTTTCACTATCTTTTATCCGGACAGGGTGGCCCTCAGGACCAATCCATCCTTTATGCCTAAGGTGGTATCCATTGTGGCTGTTAACCAGACCATTCATCTGCCAACGTTTTTCCCAAATCCGCAGAACAAGGGGGAGCGGATTCTGCATTCATTGGATGTTCACAGACAGCTAAGATTCTACTTGCAGGACAAAATCTCTAAGAAAGACTGAGCAACTACTGGTGGCATTTGCTGCAGGGGCAGAGGGGAAGGCTATTTCAAAGCAGACTATTTCAAAATGGATGAGCCATTATATTAGTTTATGCTACATGCACCATGGTAAACCTGTCCCCAAGGGGATCAGATCCCATTCCACCAGGGCTGCATCTACTTCTGCAGCTTTTCTCAGAGGAGTTCCTACCAGAGACATTCTAGAAGCTGCTCCTTGGAGCTCAGTTCATACGTTCATCAAACATTACCATTTACCTCTCTTTTCTAAATCCAGGGCAGGCTTTGCCACTGCTGTCCTGCAGGGCCTTATAGCTGCTCCTAATGCTGTATAATTCCATCCTTCCATCCATAGCTTTGGGATTCTACCCAAATGTAATGACTGCAACAGTGAAACACGAAGAACATAGTACAGTTGTGTACACTTACCATAAATGTAGATGTTAGAGTGTATTCACTGTTGCAGTCTGGGTAACCCACCCACCAGCCCCCTTTTTCCTCTCTTATTTTACCTCTTCTTTCCTTCACTATGCTCAAAAGCCTTCTTGGTGTGTTTGCTTTTAGTTGGAGATAAATTTTGTGTGTTCTAAATTACATGCATATATATATATATATATATATATATATATATATATTTTTTTTTTTTTTCCCTCCCCATTTGGGGGGCACCTGACATCTGGGGCAAGAAAAACTGATTCAAATGGCGTCGGCTGCATGTTTTATACCCCTGACGACCTGACGTCATGAAAAAGGATACAGCAACTGACACAGGATCCAAGACTTTGTTATTCAGGCCGACTGAGGGCAACCTGCCAGCAGATTACCCAAATGTAATGACTGCAACAGTGAATACACTCGAACATCTGCATTTATGGTAAGTGTACACAACTTTACTTTTCTTGCAAAGCAAATCCTTGCCCTTTTGCTCTCAAGCTCGTTGTACCAGGGCAGTAGCATCCTCTGGAGCCTTTTACAAAGAGGTGGCTATCAGGGCCATACTGGAAGTACACACCTTCACTAAACATTGCAGGATTGATGCCTTTTCTAGGTCAGTCCATTCTGGTGTCTTGGATAGCTTTGTTACTTATAAGCCGGCCACCCTTGCATTCCCTTCAGCTTTGAGAATCACCCACTAGTTAGGAATCCTACAGCTGCGATTTCAGTTAGGACATAGTGTAGTTGTGTAAGAATTTACCATAACAGTAGATAGTCTACTGATCACTTTTGCAGTATTCCTTCCTACCCTACTTTACCCTCTTTGCTTATTTATACTCTCTCTGGTCTCCTTTTGTTCCTACCCTATGGAAAATACCCTAGAATAAGGCAGACATATGACTGCTGATCCACAATGTTTGATTTACACAAAGTAATTGCGAATATTGGTTTGCCTAATGTGAGTAGTGTTTGGGTGCATATTTTGTTTTCTTGTGTGCATTTCTGTCCATGGAAATCTGATTTACAGAGTGATTCAGTATATAGTGGAAAGTTGTATGTACAAAATGACCCAGACCCAGCATATGCTGGTACTGTTTATTATAGTTAAATATTTATTCTTATTGAGACATTTGTCAAAAGTAGACCAACTTTGCCTGCTTTCTTAGTATAATTATTGCACATCCATCACGATACAAGTTCCCTGTTTCTTTGGTACTGAAATGTTATTTTCTGAGTTTTATGCTTCCTGAATATCTCTTTCATCCCACAGTTCAGTTCTAGCCACCTCAGCAACTTCATTCCTAGGAAACTACATGGGTGTTGCTGTAGCAACATGGGTTATACACATTTTTGCCAATTAAACCTAATGTATAGTTCAGCTTCTTTTACCGTCAGCCATGCTAGTATTCTATTTCTGCTCATACCAAAAATCACTGCATTGTTGTTAGTTAAGGATAAGAATGTGATGAGAGAGATGGCTGCTATTCCAGCCTGACTTCCACAGCATTGGACACACTGAGAGCTGCTGTTGTCCTCCTTGTGCCAAAGATGTCAGTGTGGCACTCAATGGAAAAGAAAAAGCAGCCTGTGCCATCTTCAGTTATTTTTTGCTTCGGGAAGCTTTCAGTTAGCTATTTATTTGTTCCTTCCAGTAGCTTCCAAAACAGAGTGGTTAGTGCCAAGTTTGGAAGAACGTTTGAATGTTTCCCCTCTTGTTTTACTGATTGGATTATTAGCTGTTTCCTGCAAATTGGTTGGATTTTTAATCATGTTTCCTAGACTTGTGACAGTAACATAGCTAGGGTTGAGTGAGAGGGGCCCCAGGTGCTAATTGTTGGGTGTCACACAATCCCAAAAGTTCTTTAAAGCAGTACTTACTTTTAAAAGCCAGTATTGCATTTGCAGTCAAACCTGAGCACCGTAATGCTCTGTGTGATCTAAAGTGTAACTACTACTTGCAGTTTACTACAGTTTAATAGTAAAATCATTTTTTTTTTAAACTGAAACCTGAGCACAGTAGCACTGTATGTAGGCGAGTATAGTCTGTAGCAGTTGTTTGCTACAGTTTAAAAGAATTGCTTTTTGTTAATGTAATATGTTAAAGGAGGGTTGTGTACAGGGCACAGAAACAGGACCGGGGGGTAGGGAGGTGGAGGTGTCATGCATCTTGGTCACCTGGTTGGTGTTCTAGTAGAAGAAATGTCTCATTTGAAGAGCTGACGGGGTGGTGCTCTGATTTATAGTACCAGATGATCCAGCTACACTTATGACTGTTAACATATCTGTAAAAGGTCACCAACAGATGTGCCTCTGGGAGAGTAATTCACATGAAAGAGTAAAACCTCTAGGATTTGTATCACTTCCCCCTGACCCTCTGACCAAATTCCTTAGCAGTACCTTTTTGAATTAGAGGCCAGGGGCATAAAAAGTGTACTCGAAACAGAGAGGAGACAGGATTTTACTTGAAGCTTTTCCAGTAATTGTGTATTCTGAACCTCTCTACGTGAACCCCTTAACTGTTGAGCATTTTTTTAGAAGGTTTGTCCCCAGAGTACTGGCTGCTGTAGCTGTTTTTGCACTTTTGTCTGCAAAATAGTTCAACCTTTGATGTCCTTCTATTCTCATATTGCAGTATTTATAACCTTTGGTTTAGCCTCATCTTGCGACCCAAATGTCCGGCCAATATACAAAAGCTTTAGTCACTGCAAGGTACATGGGTTGCCTGACATTGGCCCTAGGGTGCGTGGGCCATAAAAGTGATGTCTGGATGTACTTTTCTCAGAACTTCTCTGCCATCCAGTCGAACATCAGCTCATCCTGCCATTTCTGTCTTCGGATTCTGCGAGTTAAGGTAAGTACCCCATTGTGGCCTTTTTTGCTTGTTCTTAATTTGGTCACTGTATGCCTGCCCAGGTTCATGTCATCCAGGAAAGGAAAGTGTAGGTGCAGACATCAGATCCTCCATAAGGACGCCCATGAAGTGTACTTGTTCTGCATAGGGCCCAATCACTACCATAAATCCTACATGATTTGTCAAGCTTTTGTTCCAAAGACCCTTTGGAGCCGTCTGCACGTGCTTAATATCTATATAGAAAACCAAAGATTTAAGTGTTTAGCTGTCACTTAAGAAGGGACATCTGGCCAGACTGTCGACCCTCCAAAAAAGAAGGCCAAAGTTACCAGATCTTAGTTTGTTGCTGCACTTCTTCCACTCAATGTGACCCCTGTGACCGACGTACACCTAGAGGAACATATGGAATCAGCCGATGCTGGTATAGCAGGTACCGTTCTGGAGGCCGCAGAACCAAGGGCTGTGTAAGCATGTCTGTGGAGGTAATGCAGACATCTAATACCAACTACGAGGGAAAGCTCTACTCGTTATGGATGTCCAGACTGGTCTTTCTACTGTTAGGGAGCTGCCTGAAACTAGACCCTCTAGGCCTGTTCTTTTTTTAAAAAGGAAGCAAATAACTAGGGTTTCTGAAGAAGTTCTGGTGTTAAGAATAAAAGAACGAAAGCGCTAAAGTTTTTTGTGCGGTCAGTCTTGCCTTCCTTGTTTTTTTTTCTCGTCGTTTGGATTTTTTTGGTCATATTTGACATGTAAAAAACTACAAAACCAGGAAAAGTAGAAGACCAAACAACAATCCAAGACTCTTGCAGAAGGTAAGTCCACTCCAAGTACAGTAGTTCCTTTTCTTTAATATAGCACAAGCAAAAATAATATAAAATACAGAGTATATATATTGAAGAAGGTAAAACAACTGTGAACACAAAGTGCTTTTCGTCCCATCTGGTGGTGAGACTTCTTCAGGTAAAGGCATTTACTAAAACCAGTGCATTTAAATACAGTCCCCATGGTGCAAGCATGTTGTTAGTCAGCCAATGGGTGAGGTCTATTCCCCCAGACTGATGGTGCTATGAGGGTCCACTCAATAAGTAATTTATTCCTTTAAGAGTTTCTTTCAAAACACCCTCTGGACTTATTAAAAGGCAAGTAAGTATACATGCTCTCTTGTCCAGTATTGTGACATAGTAAATCATACTTGTAATATGTAAACATACAGTTGTTAAAAATATTTAAATATTTGAGAACCTTTTAAAATGTTTGAAAATATTTAAAAAATATTGAAAAATGTAAATGTGCTTAAAATGCATACAACAGAATGTTGATGTATAAAGAACTAGTAAAATGTACTAATGCATAAAAATGTTCAGAACACTTTTCTGTCTTATGCAGCATGGCATGGCATCCTACAGTTAAACATTAGAATAAAAATGTATATAAATATTGGGGTAACAATTATGTGTGGATACATGTTAGTAAAAACAACATTCCTCTATGCATCATGGCATGGCACCCACCATTTGAATTATGTGTTACTAAATTGACTGCTGTTAAGGGTTCGTACGTATTAGTTTGTACTGAGACAACTGTTATATATCTGACATGGCTAGTTTGCCCTACAATTCATCATGTTAGTCATCATTGGATGTTTTTTAGCTTTAAAATACAAGAAATAGAGTAAACCTCATTTAACCCAGGGTAAGTGCAAACCGTGGCCCTGAGTTGTCACAATAACTCTAACCTTTCTAAATGTAAAGATTCTGGGCCCCCTCTTCCGTCAGACTTCACACTGTCTGTTGCCTTAAATTTAAATGTGTGGTCTGTGTATTCCTGCTTGTGTCTATTTAGGGCATCCTCTTGACTCCCTTTCTTTATATTGTACAGGCGTTTGCAAACTCTTTCCCTGAATCTTCTGTCCATCTTCCCTATGTAGAATGCTGGACATTGTTGGCATAGAGCTACGTAGATCACAGCTTTAGTCTGACAGTTAAATTTGTGTTTTATTTGATAGTCTCTCTCTAATGGTAAAGGTTGACCCTGTAGACGTGTGGGCAATAATGGCACATGTTACATCTGGACATACCATACCTAACTGCATACTAGTATGTACCATAGTTAGCTTCCAAGATATTTTTTATGTCTGGGCCCCGGTTGAAAACTAATGTAGGTGGACCCTCTATTCTTGACCTGGTAGTTGGGTCATTCCGCAAAATGTCCCAGATGTTCTTCGTGTTTCACTGTTGCAGTCATCACATTAGGGTTATCTGCTTGCAGTAGCCCTCATGTCGGCGTGATTATCAACATCTTGGGTCCTGCATCGGTTGCTGTCTCATCTTCCGTGATGTCAGGGGTATAAAGCATGCAGCCAACGCCATTACATCAGTCTTTCTTGCCATGCGGTGCCCAAAGCAGAAGCAGTTCGCAAGTGCCGGTCGGCCGACTCCTGAAATTTTCATTTTCGAGTTTCAGAACCGAAGTCTTCAACTAAAACTTAGTACTCTGTTGGGGAAACTTTTTCTTGCTCTAAACCGATGTCAGTAAAAGTCAGTAATTGTATTTCTTGTGGAAAGCAAATACCTCACAAAGATTTTCATTTGTACTGTATTCCTTGCCTAGGCCCTGACCACAACGTACCTTGCTGTCAGTTTTGTGCCTTATTTAAACAACAATCTATTCGTCATTGCTATATTTACGATTCTAAATATTTTGGTACTCTGTTCAATTATCCAGGTTTGTCTTCAGTAAGCCACTTGACTACTGACATTCTGAAAAAACGCAGAGATAAAGACAGAGACAGGCCGCCTAGGTCCAAAGCTGCCGACGACGCTTCTCCTAAACTAGTCGCCAGTTAGCTGGTACTCAGTGGGGCGCTTTTGCAGCCCCTGATACCCGCTATTTCAGATTCACAGGCCTCTACTGAGACCCATTCGGAGTCCGGTATGGCGTGAGATGCTTCAACTGTGTAACCTGTGGATGTCTCTACCTTGGATGGGTCCAGAGCCGCTGTACACGCACCGGCTCTGAGGGTGTATTCAGGCCTACTGACTTGCATGTTAAACCGATGCCATCTTCCTCTTCAAGGCCTAAAACTCGAACCATGCCTAGAAAACCAGTGCCCAGACCTGCATGGTCAGGCCTCTATGCCTAAAAAAACAGTGATAAGAATGGCTGAAGACCTTATTACTTTAATCAAGGAAAGCTTGAACACAACTTCCCAGATGGCTTTACTCACGCCAGAGAAACAAATTCATTTCACAACTTACTTCAAACTAATGGCCTCAAAAACCCTGCTATCTGCAAGGCAAATACTGCAATCCTTGAGGTTCATGGCCTCCTGCATTCTCTTAATTCCATAGGCAAGACTGCATATGAGGAAACTACAATGATATCTAAAAAGTCTATGGTGTCAACATTCTCAGGATCTAGAAGCAATGATGCCTATCATACCTTGCCTACAGTTAGAATTCCTTTGGTGGGCAGAGGCCTGCCACCAAAACAAGGGACTACCATTCACTCTACCCCCTGCCGCCCAAACCCTAACCACAGATGCATCAGACTATGCATGGGGGACTCAAATGGCAGGGAAGTGCATTCAGGGCAAATGGAACCCAAGTCAAATGCACCTGCATATCAATCAAAAAGAAATGTTAGCTGTACAGAATGCTCTGACAGCCTTCAAGGACCACATTCTTCCAGGACAATTAATGGTAAAGACGGACACCACCACTGTTATGTGGTACATAAACAAGCGGGGGGGGGTACCTATTCATACTCTCTCTGCAGACTAGCCATGGCTCTGGAACACAGCCTTGACCTACCAAGTACATCTACAGGCTCAGTTCCTGCCAGGAAACCTAAATTTACTGGCAGACGAACTAAGCAGAAATCTCATGAACCTACACGAGTGGAAACTGGAACCAAAGACTTTCAACATGTTGATAAACAAATGGGGGAGCCCAGATGTAGACCTGTTTGTCTCCCCCAAGAACTACCAATTGGACATTCTGCACAAGGACTCCCCACAAACAGGCTTGGAAAGTGGATGTGCCCTGTCCTTCAGCTGGAAAAATCTATCAGGTTATGCCTTTCCTCCTCTGCCTCTCCTCTCCAAAGTACTACTAAAGATCAAACAGGACAAACCAAGGGCAATACTGATTGCACCAGTCTGGCCACACCAACACTGGTACACCCTTTTGTGCAGTGTCACTGGTGGCCCCATGGCACCTGCCTCAGACCCCTACCCTGCTGTCACAGCAGGAGGGCCAGATTCTGCATCCTCAGCTTCAAGCCTTGAACCTGGCAGCCTGCTTAATTACTTAACCTCTCAGTTACCATCCCTCAGTAAACAAGTGTTGGATGTCATTTTGGAGGCAAGGAGGCCTAGTACTAGAAAATCCTATGCTGAAAAATGGAAAAGATTCTGTGCATGGAACCAAACTCAAGGGATGGGCACAGCAGCACCCAATTTACCTCAGATTCTTCAATACTTAACTGAGATGCTTCACAAGGGCCTTTCTTATTCCTCCATCAAATTTCATGCCTCAGCCATTTCAGCTCATTACAACACAGAACCACCCCTCTTCTCTCATCCACTGCTCAAGCAATTCCTTAGAGGGGCCAAAAACTTAAGACCACCAAGGAGAGCCCCAACTCCTGCCTGGGACCTTAACTTTGTATTGGAAAAACTCACTCTACCTCCTTTTGAGCCAGCTGCAAGTGCAGATTTAAAATTCCTTTCTTGGAAAACAGCCTTCCTTTTAGCAATCACTTCAGCAAGAAGGGTATTTGAATTACAGGCCCTTATGGCAGTGGAGCCTTTCATCGTCTTTCATGTGGACGGGGTGTCACTCAGGACCAATCCCTCCATCATGCCCAAGGTAGTATCCAGTGTGTGGCCCTTAATCAGTCCATTCATTTGCCAATCTTCTTTTCTAATCCACAGAACAAAGGGGAACGGATACTGCACTCCTTAGATGTGCACAGACAACTTGGATTTTACTTGGACAGGACTAAACCTCAAAGGAAATCTGAACTGCTGATGGCATTTGCTGCAGGGGCAGAGGGAAAGACCATTTCAAAGCAAACCATTTCTAAATGGATAGGCCATTGCATTCATTTCTACTATAAGCTCCACGGAAAACCTATCCCACAGGGGATAAGACCACACTCAACCAGGGCTGCATCTGCCTCTACAGCCTTTCTCAGAGGTGTCCTTCCCAGGGACATCCTAGAGGTTGCTACCCGGAGTTCTGAACATACTTTAACCAAGCATTACCATTTGCCAATTTTCTCTAAATCCAGAGCTGGCTTTGCCACTGCAGTCTTGCAGGACCTTATAAATGGTCCTAATGCTATCTAAATTCCTCCTCCCAACCTTAGCTTTGGGAATCTACCCAAATGTGATGACTGCAACAGTAAAACACAAAGAACATAGTACAGTTGTGTATACTTACCATAAATGTAGATGTTCGAGTGTATTCACTGTTGCAGTCCTGGTTACCCTCCCTCCAGCCCCCTGACTTCTTTTGGCTATACCTCTATTCTCCTTTACTGTGCTTAAAAGCTTTTTGGTGTACTTGCTCTTTTGCTGGAGGTGTAACCTTGTATATATATATATATATATATATATATATATATATATATATATATAAAATTGTGAAATTGGAACCTGTTTGTATAAACTTGCAATATTTGCATCTCCCACACTTAAACATACCCTTGTTCACTTTATAGGGTTTAAGAGAAAACTCAACTAGATTTTTCGTAGAAGGGGCCCTTTTATATACTACATTTAATTCTGGGCCTAATAGCGAATGTAACTTCCTATCCTGCATGATGAATTCCCAATTACTTTGTAAAACACCTCTAACTTGTGTAGCATAAGGGTTAAATTGTGTTAAAAAACTAATGTTGTAATTAGTGTCATTTTTATTGTTATTCCAATTCATACTTTCAGGATCAATATTGTCCGACGTGGTGTCCTGAATTACATTATCATAAACAGTAGGTGTACCCCTATATAAAGACCCAAAAACGCCAGCTTTCCTCTTATTATTAACCTCCATGAAGACTGTGTTCAATAATTTATCAGGATACCCTCTGTTATTAAACATTTCCCAAAGTTTCCAACATTCCTCCTCGAATGCCTCATCAGTGGAACACATTCGAGAGGCACGAACAAATTGGCCTTTAACCACACCCTTCTTTTGATAATAGGGGTGGCAACTTGTAAAATGTAGGAAGGAGTTACTATATGTTGGTTTTCTGTATATCTGAGTGGAAAAAACATTTCTTATTAAGTCTTTACTGATGTTAATATCCAAAAAATTAATAGATGTGTCCCCAATATATATTTATACACTGTTATTCCCCATGCAATAGGGCTAGAATGGGCACGTGAATTTTTGTTACAAAAAAAGTGTCCAGCAAAGGATGTTGATTTAATTATTGCCATCTTGGAAATTATTTTGGCGAATAATTACTTTATGTTTAGAAAAGACATATACCTACAGTTAATGGGAGTAGCAATGGGTTCCCCAGTTGGTGGTAGTTTTGCGAACACAGTAATGGCCTTTTGGGAACAGACATTTCTTTTTTCCCATGACTTATTTAAGAAAATCATAGTGTGGTATACACGCTATCAGGATGACATTCTAATGATAGCTGATTGTGCACGTGATGAAGTCATAGAGTTGATTAGTGAAATGAATTCTTTTGTTCCTTTCTTGGAATTTACCTATGAAATTGGGGACACATCTAATAATTTTTTGGATATTAACATCAGTAAAGACTTAATAAGAAATGTTTTTTCCACTCAGATATACAGAAAACCAACATATAGTAACTCCTTCCTACATTTTACAAGTTGCCACCCCTATTATCAAAAGAAGGGTGTGGTTAAAGGCCAATTTGTTCGTGCCTCTCGAATGTGTTCCACTGATGAGGCATTCGAGGAGGAATGTTGGAAACTTTGGGAAATGTTTAATAACAGAGGGTATCCTGATAAATTATTGAACGCAGTCTTCATGGAGGTTAATAATAAGAGGAAAGCTGGCGTTTTTGGGTCTTTATATAGGGGTACACCTACTGTTTATGATAATGTAATTCAGGACACCACGTCGGACAATATTGATCCTGAAAGTATGAATTGGAATAATAACAATAAAAATGACACTAATTACAACATTAGTTTTTTAACACAATTTAACCCTTATGCTACACAAGTTAGAGGTGTTTTACAAAGTAATTGAGAATTCATCATGCAGGATAGGAAGTTACATTCGCTATTAGGCCCAGAATTAAATGTAGTATATAAAAGGGCCCCTTCTACGAAAAATCTAGTTGAGTTTTCTCTTAAACCCTATAAAGTAAACAATGGTATGTTTAAGTGTGGGAGATGCAAATATTGCAAGTTTATACAAACAGGTTCCAATTTCACAATTAGAGGTATTAAATATCACATTAATGGTAAATTTAATTGTGAGAACCAGGGGGTGGTGTATCTTGCAAAGTGTAAGGAATGTTCAGTTTACTATTTTGGTAAAACAGAAAGATTATTAAAAAACAGAATTTATGAGCATTTATATGCTATATCCAGGCAAAATCCTTCCAATGCCTTGGCTAAGCATATTATTGATAACAATTCCCATAGTTTTCTGTTTAATATTGTGGAAAAAGTGGATAAGAACCCTAGGGGGGGCCATGGCATTTAAGGTTGCAAGAACGAGAACTTCTTTGGCAACTGAAAACCAATGCCTATTCTTATCCGGGTATCAATGATATGTGTTCCATCAAATGTTTGCTCAATATTAAAGCTCTAGAGAGATAGTTGGTTTTTATATACATATAGTTTTTTACGTATGCATATTTAAACTTGGGAAATATCCAATTGATTAGGTATTCTACGTTGTTATTTTTAATATTGTGTATATATGCATATATAAAAATGTAATGCTTGTGGGTTTTTTTAGTATATATATATATATATATATATAACAAAATTGTTATATTTTAAAAGCATACGTTGGGTAGTTGGTTTAGTTAAAATAGTATATGATATATACGTATATCTTTTATGTATGCTTGTGGCTTTAAGCTAGGTATTTACTGCTGTTAAATGGTTGGTTTAACTAAGCGCAAGTTAATTATTTAATTGATTTTGGGCTTGGTTTAAGCACTTGTAAATATAAAATGCAATGTGTTTTACTTCTGCTTTGTCTGAAGAAGTGCAAGCAACGTTTTGCATGAAAGCGCTAACTAAGCATAGTAAAGTATTTTGAATCCTTTGGCTGGCGTGATCTGTAGCCTCCGTTTTTTCCTTTTTTTTAAATCATTTAAAATTGTTCCAATCATCCTGTATGCTGCATTCAATTGATTTCTGCAAACTTCAACATAAACATCACTTTGTAAAATCCTGGACATTCTACCTTCATACTCTTCATAGTTCATTATTACTAACCCCACCCCCTTTGTCAAGTTGCATAATCCTGACAGGGGCTTGTTTTAGTAAAGACAATGCTTTTTTTCTTTTCTAGTGATGTTGCTGAATCCAGCATTCACCTCTTTACCATAGTTTAGACAGTTTGTTTAATTGGGGGTTGTAAGTACTGCCTGTGTGTAATGTGTTAAGTGTGTGATTGTTTGGACCCAGCAGATCTGTTTAATTTTTATTACAAATGGTTTTAAGTCAATTAAAGTGTTAGGTAAGTCTGCTCTACGAGTTGGTACAAATGTATGCCCTTTAGCCAATAAGTCTACCAGCATTAGGTCTACAGTTAACTCAGAAAAGTTAAACACTTTAACGTCTTTTTCTGTGATGTAAACAATTTTACAGTTCCTACAATCACTTACTGCAGGGTTGTTCAGAGATTCCAGTTGTTCCTGTTGTAGTATGTTCTTGTAGTCCTTTGCCTCAAGTTGTAAGTTGAGGCTGGTTGCCGAAAATTTGGGGCATCTCCTGGTGTAGAATTTACCCTGTTTTGTTGTCTGTTGCTGGAATTAGACAGTTCTAGGTCATCCGGACTTCTGTTTCCCGATTTATAATCCAAACAGCTCTGTTGGTGCGCGTTGATGTCCTTCATGGATGCATCTGCAGTCATAACAACTGGGTTGTCCTGTCGTCAGGCAGCCCTTCAGTCGGCCGGATTCCAAAGTCCGGGTCCGGCTTCGGCTGATGTCGCACTTCACCCGACGTCATCTCTGTTGGACTTCGGGTATAAAAGCATCAGCCGACGCCATTTTCTTCAGTCTTTCTTGCCGCGTGGCGCCCGAAGCAGAAGCTGTTCGCAAGTGCCGGTCGGTCGGATCCAGAGATTACTTCTACCGAATACTACTTCGAAGACTTCTAAAGCTAAGTACCCCGTTGGGGACTCTTTCTTGCCTCAGCCGATGTCAGAAAAAGTTAATAATTGTTTAACCTGTGGGAAACAAATACCTCATAAAGATTTCCACTCTTACTGCCTGCCTTGCTTAGGCCCAGCCCACGACGTAGCAGCCTGTTCGTCCTGTGCTTCTTTCAACCGACGAACACTTAGACGTCGGTCGGAGTTTGCAGAACAGTTTTTCGGTTCTGATTTTGCGTACATTATGCCGTCGGATCCTCCGACTCGCATTCTGCCAAAAACGCAAAGAAAAGACCGACACTTCGGTCCGCGGTTTCGGCCGAAACCATGGTTAAGCAAATCATGAGTGTCTCGGTTTCGGCGAAACCGAGAAAACTGATCAAAATACAGCTGAATCTATCTCTACAACTGAGGTCCCTGCTAACACTCTTGAATCGGCCTCAGAAATTTTACCCACTACAGTGCTTACCACTGACTTATCAGACACTATTCCCTTGGATGTCTCTACCCCAGCACGTGGTGCTGCTAGGCCTCCAGCAGCCATGTCCATTAAGGCCTTCGCCAGGGCTAAAGCAGCCAAGACTACTAAAACAGTGCCTGTTAAACCCCCCTCAACCAGGCCCTCTTCCAGTTCCCAAATGCTTACTTTGGCAGAAGATTTAATTTCATTAATTAGAGGATCTCAATCTCACCCAGACAGGGCCTCTCAGCCCCCAGAGAAGAGACCTAGAGCAGAGCCCCATGAGCCAGTGTCCTCTGATGATTCTGCTGATGAATCAGACATAACTGACCAGCCAGAGGCTCCTTTCTCCAGTTTTGAAGATTCTGATGCTGAAGAATCCATTCCAGCTGCTTCCCCACCAGAAGAATTCTCCTTTGGGGAAACCTTGCATGCCATGCGAGAACAGTTCCAATGGCAGCAACAGGATTTTTCAGACTCCAGGAAAAGACTTAGGACCTTTTTGCACCTTCCACAGCACAGGCCCTTAGCTATACCTCCTGTTCTGTCTGTGGTGGATGATGCTTTCAATGATGTCTGCTCCGCTCCAGATTCTTTACCCCCAGCCCCTGCCAAACCAGACAGATTTTACAGGGTGCCAGATACTCATCACCACCTTTACAAGGCCCCTCTTGCAGACCGCGAAACTATTTCCCAGGGTCCCAAGGCAGTAGCGACCATAGCTAAAAACCCTGTTCCTTCTGAAAGGGAAGCAAGGTCATTAGACAGATGGGGTAAAAAGGTTTACACTTCAGCCACTCTCTCAGCTTGAGCTTTAAACTGTCAGTTTCACATGATACAATACCAAGAGTTTATGCTTGAACAGTTAACTAAAAAGCTAACCACTGATGAATCTCTTGATAAGAAATATGTATTAGAAATGGTAAATAACATACAGCAAGTTAGTAACCATTCTTTAAAATGTGGCTATGATGCACTGGAGGCTTCATTTAGATCAGCCATGACTGGCACTGTAATTAGAAGGCATGCATGGCTAAAGGAGCAAGCTTTACCGGATCATGTTAAATCTAAATTGCTAGATGCTCCTATGGATAAAACAAGTTTGTTTGGTACACCTACCCAGCAGGTTATGAAGAAAATGGAAGAAAAGGCAAAATCAGTCCAGACAGTTAAAGATTTCTTGCAGGTTCAACCCCCAAGGTTTAGCAGGAACTGGCCTGCCAAAAATTGGTCCTTTCCTGACTCCACAAGACCTCAAAGGGGCAGGAATAGACGTTCCAGAGGCAGAAATCAATCCAGAGGAGGTGCCTACAGAGGACGACAGTGGCAAGGTAACAACAGAGGCACAGACTCTACACCTGCCACTACATCAACACAGCCACAGTGACTTAATCCTAAACCCGCCTACCAGGGAACAAACAGCAGCTCCTCTAGGCGGAAAGGTAACTTTATTTTCAAAAAACTGGCACCACATAACAAAGGACAAGTGGATTTTACGAACCATAGATCAAGGTTACCGGTTCCACTTCCACACTTTACCAGACAAAAGAGGAATGCCAAATCTACCTCCAAATCAAAAGACAGAGGCTCTACAACAGATAATGGAGTTAGCAAACATGAGAGCTGTGGAGAAAGTGCCAACAGCAGAGCAAGGAAAGGGGTTCTACTCCAGACTATTCCTAGTTCCAAGAAAGGAAAACAGTTGGAGACCAATTCTAGACCTGTCCACCCTGAATACTTACATCATTGTCCCAAAATTCAAAATGCTGACCCTACAGCAACTTCTTCCCATGCTGGGCAAGGAGTGTTGGCTGGTAACTCTAGATCTCAAGGAGGCATACCTGCACGTCCCCATTCGACCAATCTGCAGAAGATACCTCAGATTTCTTGCAGGATCAGAGCACTATCAATTCTCAGCATTGCCCTTTGGCTTATCTACTGCCCAGAGTATTCACAAAATGCCTGGCATCAGTAATCGCCCATTGCAGACTACAGGGAATTCAAATTTATCCATACCTGGACGACTGCCTGATACAAGGAGACAACAAAAGCAAGCTGACAACAGATTTACAAAGGGTCATTTACTTGCTTCAAGCACTGGGATACACAGTCAATTTACAAAAGTCAAGACTGATACCATCCCAGACAAGGACTTTCCTGGGAGCGGAATTGGACACAGTAAGACAAATGGCATTCCTAACTACAGAAAAACAAGAAGAACTCCCTCTTTACTTCTTGACACTAACAAAACTGAACAAGTTAACAGCAAGAAAGGTACTGCAGGCCTTGGGTTTCATGGCATCATGCATAATCCCGGTTCCATTTGCCAGACTACATATGAGAAAACTACAGTGGTACCTAAAGAATTTATGGTCCCAACACAGACACAGCCTAGAAACGGAAATCCCACTAATACCATGCTTAAAACAGGAGTTCCTATGGTGGGCTCAGGCATGCCAGTCAAACCCAGGCCTGCCCTTTCGCAAGGGTCAAGCAAGCCAGACCATCACAACAGATGCTTCAGACCTAGGATGGGGGGCGCATATGCTGGACAAATGCGTACAAGGATTGTGGACACAGGACCAACTTCATCTGCACATCAACCTAAAAGAAATGCTGGCAGTAAAACTGGCAATCCAAAAGTTCAGACCACTTCTCAAGGAGGACCACTTGATGATAAGGACAGACAACACCACAGTCATGTGGTACATCAACAAACAGGGAGGCACTCATTCTTACCCCCTATGCAGAATGACTTTGGAGCTGTGGACCCTGGCACTCAGCTACAACATCCAGTTACAGGCAATATTTGTGCCAGGAAAAGAAAACTCTCTAGCAGATATGTTAAGCAGGACCACATCGGATGCCCACGAATGGCAGCTGCACCCGGATATCTTCAAGACCATCTCAAGAAATGGGGAATGCCTCAGATAGATCTATTCGCATCACCTCTCAATCACCAGCTCAAAAATTCTGCACAAGGACATTCCACCCACTAGCATGGAAAGTGGACTCGCTCTCCTTCAGCTGGAAAGGCCTAACAGCATATGCATTCCCACCTTTTCCCTTGATACACAAAGTACTACTAAAAATCAAGGAGGAACGTCCAAGGATAATCCTGATAGCTCCAAACTGGCCAAGACAGCATTGGTACCCACTACTGAGGAGCATGTCTCGAACAATATGTGGCCAATTCCCCTGATGCCTTTGATGCTAACTCAGAACAACTTCAGCACCATGCATCCAAACCTAAAAACGCTACAACTGACTGCATGGAACATCACATAGCAGCTGCTAATACAGAACTTTCACAAAGAGTTAAAGACATTATTCTTGAAGCACGCAGGCCTTCAACTAGAAGGAATTATGCTGGGAAATGGAAAAGGTTTGTCATTTGGAGTTCTGAAAGAGGAAAAGATGTATCAAACATAGATATGCCTAACATTCTGGAGTATCTGGCTGAACTACTTCATTCAGGCC
This sequence comes from Protopterus annectens, assembly GCF_019279795.1. NCBI lineage: Eukaryota > Metazoa > Chordata > Ceratodontiformes > Protopteridae > Protopterus > Protopterus annectens. Next base: position 172,341,386 of record NC_056747.1, on the reverse strand, counting down.
TGTCCTACTCCTCCATCAAGATTCATGCATCAGCTATTTCAGCAGAATACAGCTTTGATCCACCTGTTTTTCACACCCTTTGCTCAGGCAGTTCCTCAGAGGAATCAAGAATGTAAAACCTCCAAGGAAACCACCATTGCCAGCTTGGGACTTGAACTTTGTGCTAGAAAAATTGACACTATCACCTTTTGAACCAGCAGCAACAGCAGACCTACAACACCTGTCATGGAAAACTGCTTTCCTACTGGCAATTACTTCAGCAAGGAGGGTTTCAGAACTACAGGCCTTAATGGCAGTGCAACCCTTTCTAATCTTCCACCAAGATAGAGTGTCCATGAGGACTAATCCTACATTTATGCCTAAGGTGGTATCCAGAGTGTCTTTAAACCAGGCAATCCACCTGCCTACCTTCTTTCCCAGCCCACAAAACAAAGGGGAAAGAATACTGCATACCTTGGATGTACATAGACAGCTACGCTACTACTTGGACAGAACAAAAAATAGCAGAAAGACTGACCAACTTTTCGTAGCCTATGCAACAGGAAGGGAAGGAAAAGCTATTTCCAAACAGACAATCTCCAAATGGATAGGAAATTGCATACGATTCTGTTACTCCTTCCATGGAAAGCCAATTCCACAGAACATAAGACCTCATTCTACAAGGGCAACAGCCACTACCACAGCCTTCTTACGAGGAGTGGCTACCAAAGACATTATTGAGGCGGCTACTTGGACCTCCGTGCATACATTTGCCAAGCATTATAATTTACCTCTATATTCCAGATCCCGAGCAGGGTTTGCCACTGCTGTTCTGCAAGGGATCCTAAACACACCATAATTTACTTTTATCCTCCTCCCTAGTTGGCTATGGTATTCTACCCAGTTGTTATGACTGCAGATGCATCCATGAAGGACATAGTACAGTTTTGTACCTACCATAAATGTAGATGTCCGAATTGGATAGCATCTGCAGTCAGGATTACCCTCCCTCCTTCCCCTCTGTGGTACTCCTAGGGTGTTTACCCTTCTAATAGCTAGCTAGTGGGGGGATTTCTTTCATGATGTATTTGTTTGTATTTATGTACATACATGCTTATTTTTGTGTTTACCTCTATCTTTTGGAAACATTGGCATCTATCCAAAATTTTTTACTCTTCTATAGGGCTTCTGGCATCTGGGGCAAGAAACACTGAAGAAAATGGCGTCGGCTGATGCTTTTATACCCGAAGTCCAACAGAGATGACGTCGGGTGAAGTGCGACATCAGGGCCGGACCCGGACTTTGGAATCCGGCCGACTGAAGGGCTGCCTGACGACAGGACAACCCAGTTGTTATGACTGCAGATGCTATCCAATTCGGACATCTACATTTATGGTAGGTACAAAACTGTACTTTCTTCTGCCTTCCTTTTCTAGATGTTGCATTTCCTGGATGGGTTGGATTCTCTGTAGACCTTCCCCTGCCTTCCATTTGGCCAATCAGAGCTCCGGATTGTGATGGAGCCGGCTTCAGATAGGCTGAACCAGTCTCATAGGCATGTTGATCTCGGTTGAGCTTTTTCAGCTTGCCATTTCTCAGTTTTGAAATGTACCGATCTATACTGGTGAATGATCTTTCATAATCAAATTTATACTTGTTAAAGTCCACATTTTCCTTGATTTTTTGGTCTAGGATTGTTGCTTCCTCCATTAATTTATCTGCCCATAACTGATGGTGTTTGCACGACTGCTTGTAATTCATAGCCGTACTTGTCAGAGTTTCAGTAACTGTTGGTGAAACTCTGAACCCTCCACTAATCCTATAGGAAACTGCCATACTCTCAGTCCTTTAGGAGTGATGTTCTCGCGCGTACACTCTTTAAAGTAAGCTATTTCCAGATGCAATTTTTTATATTTTAGTAGTCTTTGATCAAATTCTTTTAACATCTGTGTGTTGTCTCCTTCCCCCCTAGCCAGTTGCTCCGTTTCTGAACTCCTCCTTGGTGTTTGAAGAGAAACGGGCTCTGTCAGCCATGCAATCAGTGATGGAAACCCAATAAGCCCTGAGGGTGGTACTTGGTGCGTAGATCTTGTTTCATGAGTGTGTGTGTGTCCGCTCTTGTGGTCTATTTTGCAACTCCACAGCTGTGCTACATGCAGTACCACTGACTGCACAGTTTACTGTATTGGACAAGGTTCTATTACCCTCTTTTCCTTCCTGGGCCAGCTGAGTAGCCAAAGGTGGTTGGGAAGTACTTGGAGGGTTAAGTGAATGCACTGATAAATTAGTCGTAGTTATAGAATCAATTCTAGTAGCAGTGTCTTCAACTCGCTGACTAAAAGCTCCTGTTAGGATGGTAAGATTACCTACATCGTTGTCCTGTGACAGCATGATGGGTGAACTTGCTGGGTCTTCTTTTTATAGCTAAGAAACCTCCATAGATGACTAACTTGATGAATTGTAGGACAAACTAGCCGTGTCAAATATATAACAGTTCTCAGTACAAGCTAATACGTATGAACTCTTAACAGCAGTCAATTTAGTAACACACAATTCAAATGGTGGGTGCCATGTCATGATGTATAGGCAGGAATGTTGTTTGTACTTCCATGTATGCATATATAATTGTTACCCCAATATTTATATATATATTTTCATTCTAATGTTTAACTGTAGGATGCCATGCCATGCTGCATAAGACAGAAAAGTGTTCTGAACATTTTTATGCATTATTATTTTTATGCATTAGTACATTTTACTACTTTATACATCAACATTTTGTTGTATGCATTTTAAGCACATTTACATTTTTAAATATTTTTAAAATGTTTTCAAACATTAACAACATTTTTAAAAGGTTCTCAATTATTTAAATATTTTTAACAACTGTTTGTTTACATATTACGAGTATGATTTACTATGTCACAATACTGGACAAGAGAGCATGTATACTTACTTGCCTTTTAATAAGTCCAGAGGGTGTTTTGAAAGAAACTTCTAAAGGAAGTAATTACTTATTGACCCTCATAGCATCCCTCATAGACTCTTATGGACCCTCATAGCATCATCAGTGTGTGGGGAATAGCCCTCAACCATTGGCTGACTAACAACATGCTTGCACCATGGACTGTATTTGAATGCACTGGTTTTAGGGAATGCCTTTACCTGAAGAAGTCTCACCACCAGGTGGGACGAAAAGTGCTTTGTGTTCACAGCTGTTTTATCCTCTACTTCAAAATATATTCTGTATTTTTTATTATTTTTTTGCTTGTGCTATGTTAAAGAAAAGGAACTACAGTACTTGGAGGGGGCTTAACTTCTTCTGCAAGTGTCTTGGATTCTTGTAAAAAAAACTAAACCTGTATCTCCACTATCTGAAAGCTTGCCTGATTGGCAAGCTTTCTCTGAGTTTCTTCAATGCTTTCATGGCTGTCAGGCCTTCCATGACTGCTTCCCCTCTGGCTGTCCCTCCTATTGTCAGCTGTAGGTCTCAGTTCAGATCCTCTCCCCATTGAGGCTGAAGATTCCTCAAATTCCTCTTCTGGAGATTCCCTTATGTTTCCCAAATTCCATCCCCTCTAGGTTATGCTTCCCCAGAGGTGGACTCTACTGAAGCAGTTTACCCTTGAGAGGACCTCACCTTCGGAGAAACCATCTCTCGGATGAGAAGAGTTCTTCAAATGGGATTCAACTGAGATAACATAAGTCAAAAAGACATCATATGAGCTTTTGCAAATGGATACTCCTTCACCATCTGCCTTCCCACCAGTACTTCCAGCTTTCTTAGATGCCTTCAATGTAGCTTATAAAAATCCTGAATCCCGACCCTCTGTCTCTAGACGTCCTGACAGATTTTATAAAGTCCCAGAAGGGGCTAAATTTCTGATAATGTCCTGTTGTAGTCCCTGGTACTATTTCAGTCTTTGCTGACAAACCTTTCAGGCACCCTCAATCTCTGTACTTCCAACAGGAACAGGTAAGGATAGTATAACTATGGAGGGCATGGGGGAAAAAAGGTATACACCTCTTCTACCTTGGCATTTAGGGACGTCAACTACCAGACTCGCTTATTCCTTGGCCCTTTTGTCTTTGGTTTCAAAACTCTTGGCTGACCTCCCAGATTAGCAAACTAAGTCCCACTTCTCTAACCTTGATCTCCTGTCTTCTCAAGTAACAAGGCACTCGATCAAATGTAGTTATGATGCTGCAGAGGCCTTAGCCATATCTGCAGCTTCTGCGTCAGTGCTCAGAAGGTGCTCTTTGCTAAGGCTTCAACCCCTACATGACCATATCAAGGCTAAACTCCTTGATGCCCCCCTGGACAGTAGTACCCTACTTAGTGCCAAAGCTTTTCAAATCCCTTCAACAAAAGGGGAAAGAACTACAGGATTTGAAACATTTCATGTTCTTCGTGTTTCACTGTTGCAGTCATTACATTTGGGTAATCTGCTGGCAGGTTGCCCTCAGTCGACCTGAATTCCAAAGTCTTGGGTCCTGCGTCAGTTGCTGTCTCCTATTCCATGACGTCAGGGGTATAAAATAAGCAGCCAACGCCATTTTCTTTAGTCTTTCTTGCCACACGGTGCCTGAAGCAGAAGCATTTCGCAAGTGCCGGTCGGCCGACTCCTGAAATATTCGAGTTTGAATTTCAGAGCCGAAGTCTTCACTAATGCTAAGTACCCCGTTGGGAAACTTTTTTCTTGCTCCATTCCGATGTTCGAAAAAGTTAATTGTATTACTTGTGGGAAGCAAATATCTCATAAGGATTTCCATTTATACTGTATTCCTTGCCTAGGCCCTGATCACAACATGCCTGGCTGTTGGTTTTGTGCTAGATTTATCCAACGCACTATTAAGCATCGGTATATTTTTGCCTCAAAGTATTTTGGAAATAGATTTAACTACCCAGAAATGTCGTTGGATAGCAAACCGACTACTGGAGTACATAAAAAGCGCAAAGAGAAGGACAGAGAGACAGTCGAGGTCCAAAACCGACGAAGCTTCTCCTAAGCCAGTCGCCGGTTTGCCGGTACTCAGTGAGGTGGTTTTGCAGCCCCTGATACCTGCTACTTTCGAGTTGCAGGCCCCTACCAACACCCATGTGGAGTCCGGCATGCCATGAGATACTCAAAGTATTGGACCCACGGATGGATCCGGAGCCCAGGGTGTATTCAGGTCTCAACATTTTTACATCAAACTGACAACAGCTGCAAAACCAAAGACAAAAGTAACTTCTAAAGCTAAAAAAATGATGCATGAGCCACGTGCACAGGCCGGTATGCCTAAAAAGCAGATGATCAAAATGGCTGGAAGACCTTATTACCTTGATCAGGGGTTCCCATCCCCCTTCTGATAAGAGGCCTAGGCAAGACACTGATTATGAATCCTTCAGATCAGGTTTCTATTTCTTTTGATTCCTCTTCTGATCAGGAATTATCTATACCTCTCTATGAGGATTCTGATGCAGAGGAGTCTATGCCATCTGCATCACCTCTAGAGGATTATTCATTTGGAGAAACTTTGCATACTTTGAGGGAGCATTTTCATTGGGAGAGTCGAGATTTCTCAGAATCAAAAGAAAGGCTCAGGGATTTCCTTCTCCCTCAGCACAGGCCTTTAGCCATACCCCCTGTTGTAGACATTGGATGATGCGTTTTTGGAGTCAAGCTTGACCCCTGACTCCTTACCTCCGGCTCCCAGCAAGCCTGACAGATATTACAGGGTCCCTGACTCGCACAAATTTTTATTTAGAAACCCTGCTGCTGATCTTGAAACTATTTCACAGGGTCCAAAGGGAGTTAAAGCCTCAACAGCAAAAAATCCTACCCCTTCTGACAGAGACTCAAGGGCACTGGATAGATGGGGAAAAAAGGTTTATACATCTGCAACCTTGGCAATTAGGGCCTTAAACTGCTAGTTTCATATGCTCAAGTATCAACAACATGTTATGGGATTGCTGAAACAGAAAATGATGTTGACTTCTGAATGTGCAGAAAATAAAGAATTGCAGGAATTATTGCTTGCAGCTGAACAGGTTGGAAAGCATACTTTGCAATGTGGTTTTGATTCCTTAGAGGCCTCCTGCAGGGCCTCAGTTACTGGATCTGTGATTAGGAGGCATGCCTGGCTAAAGGAACAAAATGTGCCTTATCATGTTAAAGCTACATTACTAGATGCACCTTTACAGCATGATACTCTGTTTGGTATTAAGGCAGAAGAGGTTTTAAAAGAAGTGGAAGACAAAGCTAAGTCTATGCAAACTGTAAAATACTTCTTACAAGTGCAGCCACCAAGATTCAGTCGACACTGGCCTACAAAAAAAATTGGTCCTTTCCTGTGTCAGACAGAGCCCAAAGGGGCAAATCCAGATGCCCTAAGGGTTCCAGATACCAGGCGCAAGATTCATACAGGTCAAAGCAGTGGGGCGCATCTACCTCCAAATCATGGGGAGATGAAGCACAAACCTAGAGAAAACAGTCCCAATGACTTCCCTCTGCCTTCACCAAGCACTTATCTTTTGGCAACACCCCTAGGGGATAAATTAGCACTTTTTGCTCAAAAGTGGCAGTTAATAACCCAGGACAAGTGGGTGCTTAACATAGTATCACAGGGATACAGATTCCATTTCCATACTCAGCCAGTTGGCCAGATCTGCCAAAAATCAATGGGCAGAGGCACAGAAACAGGTTACGTCCCTCATGGATATGGGGGCCATTCAGCTAGTACCAGAACAGGAAAAAGGACAAGGTTTTTACTCGACTGTTCTTGGTACCCAGAAAGGAACACGGCCTGGCGGCCAATACTAGATTTATTGATTTTGAACACATACCTGGACATTCCAAAATTCAAAATGCTGACTTTGCAGCAGCTTCTGCCATGCTGGGTAAGAATGCTTGGCTGGTGACATTAGCCCTAAAAGAGGCATACCTGCATGTCCCAATAAGGCAATCGTGCAGAAGATACCTCAGATTCAAGGCTGGCTCAATGCATTACCTATTCTCTGCACTGCCCTTTGGCTTATCTACTGCGCCCAGAGTCTTTACAAAGTGCCTGGCACCAGTGATTGCATTTTGCAGACAAAGAAGTGTACAAATATATTCTTACTTGGACGACCGTCTTATTCAAGCAGAGAACAAGGACATTCTTCTTCAACACCTGGCGTTTGTGAAAAGGCTTCTAACATGCCGAGGGTACACAATAAACGAAAAAAATCACAACTGGTAACCTCTCAAAAGATAACATTCCTGGGTGCAAACTTGATTACACCTGCCCAGATGGCTTACCTCACGCCAGACAAACAAAGGCAACTGACTACTTACTTCAAACTGATGGCAACAAAAACCCAGTTATCTGCAAGACAAATTCTGCAAGCTTTGGGCTTCATGGCATCCTGCATCCTACTGATTCCATATGCAAGACTGCATATGAGGAAACTTCAATGGTACCTAAAATGTTTATGGAGTCAACATTGTCACAGTCTGGAAACAATGATTCCTCTCATCCCCTGCCTACAACAGGAGTTTCTATGGTGGGCAAAGGCATGTCCCCAAAACATGGAACGGCCCTTCACTCTACCCCCTGCCAGCCAAACCTTAACAACAGACTCATCAGATTATGCTTGGGGGGGCCCACATGGCGGGAAGATGCATTCAGGGCATATGGACCCCAAAACAAATGCATCTACAATCAACCAGAAAGAGATGCTAGCTGTTCAAAATGCCCTGACAGCCTTCAAGGACTTACTTCATCCAGGACAACTACTGATAAAGACGGACAACACCATGGTCATGTGGTACATAAACAAGCAGGGGGGCACGCACTCATATCCCCTTTACAGATTAGCCATGGCTCTGTGGAACACAGCTTTGACTTACCAAATACATCTTCAAGCTCAATTCCTGCCAGGAAAACAAAATACTCTGGCAGACGACTTAAGCAGAAATCTTATGGATCCTCACAAGGGGAAACTAGATCCACAAGTCTTCAGCATGGTAACAAAGAAATGGGGGAGCCCAGACATAGATCTATTTGCCTCTCCTCAAAATTACCAATTGGAAAGATTCTGCACAAGGACTTATCACAGACAAGCATGGAAAGTGGACACCCTATCCTTCAGTTGGAAAAACCTATCAGTTTATGCCTTTCCTCCTCTGTCTCTTCTTGTCAAGGTCCTCCTAAAAGTCAGACAAGAAAAGGCAAAGATGATACTAATTGCCCCGGACTGGCCCCGCTAATACTGGTACCCAACTGAACCTGGCAGCATGGCTGATCATATAGTTAAACAAACAGCACCTCTCAGTAAAGCTGTGATGGATGTCATTTTGGAAGCCAGAAGGCCTAGTACTAGAAAATCTTATGCTAAATGGAAGAGATTCTGTGCTTGGAATCAAGCACAAGGAACTGATAACAGAACCAAATATTCCTCAGATATTACAATACTTGACTTAGATGCTTGACAAAGGCCTATCTTTCTCATCCATTAAAATCCATGCCTCTGCCATTTCGGCTCATTACAATACAGAGCCACCAATCTTTTCTCATCCTTGACTAAAGCAGTATCTTAGAGGAGCCAAAATTTTAAGGCCTCCTAGAAGATCACAAATACCTGCATGAGACCTCAATTATGTGTTGGAAAAGCTCGACCTGCCTCCATTTGAACCAGCTGCTACTGCTGATATAAAGTTCTTATCATGGAAAACAGCTCTGCTACTAGCAATTACTTCAGCAAGAAGAGCCTCAGAGCTACAGACCCTCATGGCTGTGGAGCCTTTTATCATATTTTACCCAGACGGTGTCTCTGAGGACAAATCCAACATTTATCCCTAAGGTTGTTTCCAGTGTGGCTCTTAACCAAACTGTTCATCTGTCAACCTTTTATTCTAATCCACAGAACAAGGGGGAGAGAATTCTGCATTCCTTGGATGTACACAGGCAGCTAAGATTCTACTTGAGCAGTACTAAAGCTCTAAGAAAAACTGAGCAATTGCTAGTGACATGCTTGCAGGATCAGAAGGAAAGGCTATTTCATAGCAGACTATTTCAAAGTGGCTAAGCCACTGTACTCGTTTCTGCTACTTACACCATGGTAAACCTGTGCCCAAGGGCATTAGGTCTCATTCCACCAGAGCTGCAGCTACTTCAGCAGCCTTTCTCAGAGGAGTACCAACCAAAGACATTCTAGAGGCTGCTACTTGGAGTTCTGACCACACCTTTACAAAGCATTACCATTTGCCTCTCTACTCTTAAGTCCAGGGCAGGCTTTGCCACTGCAGTTCTGCAGGGCCTTATAGCCGCACCTAATGCTGTTTAGCTCCTGCCTCCCAACCATAGCTTTGGGATTCTACCCAAATGTAATGACTGCAACAGTGAAACACGAAGAACATAGTACGGTTGTGTACACTTACCATAAATGTAGATGTTAGAGTGTATTCACTGTTGCAGTCCAGGTTACCCGCCCGCCATCCCCCATTTCATTCTGGAGTTTCTTTCCTTCTCTATCTTTTACAGCCTATGTGGTGTATTTGCTTGTAAATGAGGGTAAAGTTTATATTGATGCATGTATATATACTTGTTATACATATATATTTTTTTCTACCTTTTTGGGGGCACCTGACATCTGGGGCAAGAAAAACTAAAGAAAATGGCTTTGGCTGCTTGTTTTATACCTCTGACTATCTGACATTATGGAAGAGAAGACAGCAACAGATGCAGGACCCAAGACTTTGGAATTCAGGCCAACTGAGGGCAACCTGCCAGCAGATTATCCAAATGTAATGACTGCAACAGTGAATACACTCGAACATTTACATTTATGGTAAGTGTACACAACTGTAATTTTGCATCACCAGTCCGTAAATTCCACAGAAATTACCCCACAAAGACACATTTCATTAGGTAACGTTTTGCACCTACTCACACTAGGGGCAAGAAGAGCTCCAGGAAACATTACCTTCCAGGCCTACTCAGACTGCAACCCAGAAAACTCCCTTTCAGGACAGAGCAGGTAGTCTGTGACTACTTGCCTCCTTCTCCACCCCCTTCAGACTCCATACCCCTTTCCCAGAGGCTCTCGCATTGTCTTCCTGTCTGGAAAAGCACTACCTCAGACAAGTGGGTCTTATCCATCAAAGAAAAGGGTCATTTCATGACTTGGATCATCCCACCCTCCTTAAGAGACATCCCTCAGCCACCAAAGGTCCAGCTGCCCCTATTCCAAACAGTCTTGGACAACCTCCTCTACCAACTGAGTATTCAGCCAGTCCCTCATTCAGAAGAGGGGAAGGGAGTTTTTTATTCCAGACTTTTTCTGGTTCCAAGAAAAGACGGCCCATGGCGATCCACTTTCTGTACGCTTACACTCCAGACTCTATTCCCAGTGCAAATGCCCCAGGCATTTCTTGCCACCTTGGACATCAAAGATATGGATCTGCTATCCCCATAAGGCCCAATACAGGAGATACTTGCACTTCTGTGGGTTTCTCGCCTTTTCAGTTCTCTGCTTTACCCTTTGGACTATCTACTTCTTCATGGGTATTCACCAAGTATCTGGCTCCAGTTGTAGCCTATTGCAGGGTCCAAGGGATACAAACTTTCCCATACTTAGATTACGACCTGATCCAGGCAAATTGCTATGGTTCTCTACAGAACCATCTCCAGACAGTCATTGGTGTCCTGCAGTCCCTGGGTTTCACTATCAATCTCCAAAACCAATCTAAACCCCTCCCAGGACTAAGCTTTCTTGGGTTGCAGAATTAGGACGGATGTTATGAGAGCATTCCTCCCATGCTAAAAGGTGGGAAGCCTGAAGGAGTACCTACTGTCTGTCCTCAATGCCCCTGCCTTGACAGCAAGAGAATACATCCGGCTCCTGGGTCATATGGCCTCCACTGTTCCCATGTTACCACTCTCAAGACTCCACGTGAGAAAACTTTAGTGGTACCTGAGGTCCATATGGATCCAGCACTCCCACCCCTTGGACCATTCCATTCCCTTCCTACCATGCCTAAGGAAGAAGATCCTTTGGTGGATGGATCAAGTCTCCCTCAACCCTGGACTGCCCTTACAACCCTTCACTCCAGTCCAGGAAATGTACACAGATACTGCAGACCTGGCTTGGGGGGCTGCTGTGGGCAGCTTGAAGGTGCAAGGCACATAGACAAGCTCCTTCAAGAGGGAGCACATCAACATCAAAGAGATGAGGGCCCTCATCTTTGCACTGAGGGCTTTCCAAAAACCATCTGAAGCAAGGGCCTCTGAAGTTGTTCACAGACTCCACTACTGTTATGTGGTATGCGAGCAAACGGGGAGAACACGATCTTTCTTACTTTGCAGACTTGCACTCCAGGCCTAGGAATTGGTAGCCCAGCATGGAGTCACCCTGCACAAGGTTTATTTTCTGAACATAGTCCACAGGTGAGGTACACCACAACTAGAACTGTTTGCCTCCCGTCTGAACAGAAAACTTCCTCAGTTTCATACCAGGACACACCCATCCCTCTAGCGAGGGAGACTAATGGCTTCTCTATCTTATGGAATGGGATGTTTCTCTACACATTCCCCCCTTCCCACTCTTACAAAAAGTCCTACTGAAAATTCAGCAGGACGAACTGAAAATCTGTTGATGACTCCCTTTTGGCCAAGACAGCATTGGTGCCCCCCACCTTTTGCATTTAGCCAGGGGCAATCATCACAAGTTACCTCACACAGTGGAACTACTCACACAGGACAAGGGATCCCTAATCCGCTCCCACTCAGAATCTTTGAAGCTAATCCTGTGGGTGATAGGGTTTTGATCCCTTTAAGACACCCTTACACCTAGAACGTGCTTAATGTCCTGCAGGAGGCCATGAAACCCATTACTAGGAAATTCCATCTGTCCAAATGGAAAAGGTTTTCCATTTGGTGTCAAAAGACAGCTAGACCCTTTCAAAGAGAAGCTCCCTTAGTGCTGTCCTATCATTGTGAATTGTTGCAGGCAGGATTGGCATATTCTTCTGTTAAGGCCCACCTTGCTGCTATTTCAGCTTGTCTGCCTTTTGACCCTCCACTTGCTTCCAGACTGCAAGTGAACTTATTCCAGAAGGGAATACTACATCTCGGGGCCCCCCAGGAAGCCAGTTTCTCCACCCTGGGACCTGAATTGTGGGTTAGAGAAAGTCACTGTTGCTTCATTTAAGCCAGCGGCTGCAGCTTCTCTAAAATACTGCACTTAGAGAACTGTGCTTTTGATAGTCCTGTTATTGGCCAGGAGAGTGTCAGAGCTGCAGGCCCTTTGTGGTCACCCCACCCTTTTTAATCTTCCACAAGGATAGGGTAACCTTATGGACTAACCCATCTTTCATGCCCATAGTTGTCAGTGAGTTGTCCCTTAAACAATGTTTTCACCTCCCCATCTTTTATCCACAACTCTGAGAGAGTCCTGCATTCCCTAGATGTTCACAGACAACTTAGATTCTACCTAGACAAGACCAAATCCATTAGTAGATCAGAGCAACTATTTGTCTCCTTTCACCCCAGGGCTCTGGGGAAAGTGGAGACAAAGCAAACTATTTCTGCCTGGATTTCCAAAGCCATCTCCTCCTGTTACACCTACCACGGCAGACACCTGAACAATAAGATTAAAGCCCATTCTGCTAGAGCCACGGCCTCATCTGGAGCCACCTTCAAAGGGCTGAACACTGCTGCTGTTCTAGAATCAGCTATCTGGACATCTGCCCATGCCTTCACCAAACACTAGAAACTGGACCACATCTCCAGAGCTAGAGCAGATTTTTTCTGGGGCACTCCTCCATGGACTTTTGGAGAATAGTGCCAAACCACCCTCTTTTTCTACCCTTTGAGCTGTGGCACTCACCCAAAGATTATGAACACTGCAACATGAGAATAGGAGGGCATAGAATAGTTGTTTAAAATTTTGCCTATTACCATAGATGTCCTTCTCTTTCATGCTGGTATTCTGTCCCACCTTCCTATTCCCTGAATAAGCTTTTCTGGATGACTCAGAACTTATGCAGCTATCCTGGGACTGGGGCATTCATTTCTGAGGAAGGTATGTGCAGACGTCACTTTTATGGCCCATGCACCCTAGGGCCAACATCAGACATCCCACGTACCTTGCAGTGACTAAAGCTTTTGCATACTGGATGGACGTTTGGGTTGCAAGGTGGGCGCTAACCCAAACGTTATGAATACTGCAAGATGGAGGAGAAGGACATCTATGGTTATGGTAAGATTTTACACAACTATTCTTTCCGGAAGTATTACTGAAGTAATTGGCTATAAAATACCATTAGACTGGGCCCCTACCCTCAAAGAATAAAAGAGCAGCTTCAACTTGAAATTTAATAAGAAAAAATCCATTTTAATTTCATTTCTTATGCCTCTACACTTACAGGGAATAATGAGATCAGTTTTGCACATACTGTTTCTGAGGTCTGACATCACACCAGTGTAATATTTTTTGACAGTTTTTATTTACTTTGCTCTGAAAAGAATTGAAAGCTGCACATTTTTTCAGTTGTTGCACTCTGTTCTGCGCACTCAGCAGAAATGAAGAACAGCAGTCAGTGTAAATTGCGTATAATGCAAAATGTTAGACTGAAGCAGTGCACATCTATAAACTTGCATTCTAATGCCTATGTGTAAAAGGCCATATTTTCCCCCTTTGAGACTAAATTATGAAACTTTCAAATTAGTAAGTGAATAATCAGCTACAAAAATTCTAAAGACTCTGATTCAGTCATTAGGTGTTTCCGTTCAGCACCATGCTGAATTTGAGTCGAATTACATAGATTAGGTGCTCAAACATTTGGCATATTAACTGTAGCATGTTGTAGATGAAAAACAATATATAAAATAGAGAATTTTTATTTCTTATGTAATGAAAATTCATTGAAGTATTTAGGCTCTTGTCGCACTCAACATAGTGAGCTAAAGTTCAGCACATCACTCTTAGTGAAAGAAGAAAACTGCAAAATGTCAGACTATGGCAGTAACAGCTTATTAACTAAAGACTGGATCAGTTTTGAAAGGCAATATTTCTGTCCCCCTTTTAAAATTTTGATAGGTAACTTTTAGGTAATCGCGGTGCATGTGGCAGGGAAACACAACTAAGAATGCAGTTCTGACCTCGGATCTTCCAGTAAAGCACATCTTTGAACTTGACTCCACAGCTTTAGCTGCTAAAAACATGGCACTCTAACATATTACAACTGAAAGTATATTTTCTGGTGAAATATTATAGGGGTTTTAAGTCTGATCTAAAGACAGCTCAGGAGAGATGTATTTTATGCCATTACTATAATCAGCTTACTGAGCAGAGGGTCAAAAGCGTAATCCCAGTGTAAATTAGGTATCTTGCAAAATGGCAGACTGTAGCATTCGACAGTTCTAAATATATTGATGGTTTAGTATTTTTCTGCAAAAGGCCACATTTCAATCCTCCTCCAGATTTCACAAACTTTTTAGGCAATAGAGTAAAAGATGATCAGCTACCCAAGAGTCGTATTAACAGTAGGGGTTTCATTTCAGCCTTGTGCTATATTTAACCCCATGCATCAGTTGCATAAACATTTGGCATGTAGGGTATAGCAAGTTAAAAAAATGTTCTAACAGATCTTATTTCTACTATGACAGTACAGTAGAAAAGTAAACTGTGGTAGTTTTAATACTAGGCATAATGAGCAGAAGTTTAATGCCAGTGGAAGTAGAATGTAATGTAAAATTTCTGACTAGAATAAAGAGGTATACAAAAGCCTCTGGTACCTGTCTGAAAGGCACTGTCTCATCTCCCCCTTTCGTATTCCAATATGCACTTTTAAGGTAGTAACAGTAGGATGTTTATCATTAGGTCACTGTTTGTCACATTTGGCAACCTTTGACGTATCCTGGCAAGGATAATGATTGGACACCTAGCCTGAATACAGAAACTTTTGAGCTCCTTCCACGTGCACCATATGTCTACTGGAGCATGAGAGTGCAACTGTGTAAAAAACAGATATACATGAGCAAAAACTCAGAACCTTCTTGCCACTGGAAGTTTGTTAGACAATATTTCTTCTGTGTCTTTAAGTAGTTTGCTAGGCTGCTTTGAGACTGAACTTTTGGGCAGATAAGTACTCCATTTTGGATTTTTCTTCCATTTTTGGTTTTGACAGAAGTTTTTTTTAGTTTCTTATGCCTAGAAGAAAAGGGAAGCGTCTGTGTGGCAGACTGATTCTCTTTATAAGAGTGTGCACACAGCTTGTCTGTTTTGTTTGTGGGAGGATCATGAAGTTAATTTTTAACAGTACCTGTCACTCCTTTACTCTTAAAGTGATTACAAGCAGGTTTCATTCTCCCTGTGTTTTTAGTGAACCAGAAATTTGAGGCTTTGGCTGAAACTACTATGGGTTCTGCCGCTGGTTCCTTGGATGTCCCCAGTTCAGTTCCTAAATAATGCAAGAGTGCAATAGAGAGTTGACTAAAGCTGCTGCTGCCCTCTCCCTCCCTCTCTCTTGGCCCTCAGGGGAGGTCCCCACTTTGGCCCTTTAAGAATCCTTGGGCATCAGTCTTCTACTCCTCAGCCCAGTAGTGATGCTTTGAGGGATGCAGCTAAAGGTTGGGAAGACGGCACATTGTCAAAGGCCAGATGTATGCTACCTTCAGGAAGGGAGAACTGTTCCTCCAGGGGCTGTCAGCCCTTCAGGTTGAATTAGAAAAGAGGTAGCTGTAGCCTGGGACATTCCTTGGATGTCTGATGCAGCTCTTTCTTGGGTTGCCCTTAGAAAGAAGTCTAAAAAACTAAACATGCTCTTCAACTACTACTCCTTTCAGGGAGCCTAATGAAGACTGATACTCTTCTGCTAAGGGCCTTTTTAAGGCATTTTGATAATTGTAATCTGTTTACCCTCTCAAAAAAGGAATAGGTCTCTCTCCCCTTATAATTCTGACACTTTCTGATGTGGAAGAAACTGGTTTAGACTGCCTCCCAAGTTTCTTCTTCTGATTCTCTGATGTCCGAGTATAGGAAAAATGTCCCTCTGATGTCTGAGTATAAGAAAAATGTCCCTCTGATGTCTGCGTATAGGAAAAATGTCCCTCTGATGTCTGAGTATAGAAAGAATGTCCCTCTGATGTCTGAGTATAGGAAGAATGTCCCTCTGATGTCTGAGTATAGGAAGAATGTCCCTCTGATGTCTGAGTATAGGAAAAATGTCCCTCTGATGAGTATAGGAAAAATGTCCCTCTGATGTCTGAGTATAGGAAAAATGTCCCTCTGATGTCTGAGTATAAGAAAAATGTCCCTCTGATGTCTGAGTATAAGAAAAATGTCCCTCTGATGTCTGAGTATAGGAAAAATGTCCCTCTGATGTCTGAGTATAGGAAAAATGTCCCTCTGATGTCTGAGTATAGGAAAAATGTCCCTCTGATATCTGAGTATAGGAAAAATGTCCCTCTGATGTCCGAGTATAGGAAAAATGTCCCTCTGATGTCTGAGTATAAGAAAAATGTCCCTCTGATGTCTGAGTATAAGAAAAATGTCCCTCTGATGTCTGAGTATAAGAAAAAATGTCCCTCTGATGTCTGAGTATAAGAAAAATGTCCCTCTGATTCTCATTCTCCTAAATCTCGTTTGCTGACACAATTAGTAAAATGAACAGTCTTTTCCAGTGAGAGCTTAATGAAATCTCAGTCACGCAGAAAAGATATGAGCTCTTAAAGGTGGACACTGTTAAGCCTTCATTAATTCTCTCTCTGTTGTGGGTGCACTGGAAGATGATGTTGCGTTAGTCAATCCCCTGCTCCTTAGAAGCCTGGTAGACTTTACAAAGCACACAGCCCCTTAAGATTCTGTTTTGTAGTCCTGTGGCAAATCCAGCAGTTTCCTTAGGTAAGGAAGCTGAATCTAAACTTTTGGCTTCTCCTGATACCATAGCTTCAGATAAAGATAGGACATCTGATTTTGGAAGAAGTTTTATAGTAGTACTACTACTGTTACTTTTAGGTCAGTTGAGTGTCAGACTTGTATGGTGAAGTACTTACCAGCATCCTTTGCTGAAATGAATAGAATTCTAGCAGATCTTTCTTCATGAAAAGCTGAGTCTTCTCTCTCTAATATCTTCATTCTCTCAAGTAACAAAACATTCAGTGAAATGTTTGATGCAACAGATGCAGTGTCCATGGCAGCTGCCAGTGGGTTGCTTATGCAAAGGTATGCCTCTTTAGAACCTCAAAATTTGCCAGAAGACATTAAGGCACAAATTCTTGGTGCCTCCTTAGGCAGTGATATTTTGATATTCTTTGATGTGTTGAAGACATTTAAGGAGAGGCAAACTTATTCAGGGGGTAAAACAGGTTTTTTTCCTCACACTCTTCAGACAAGCAGCATGGGACCATATACCGTGTGCTACAGCTTTCACTTGGGAGAAGAACTGGAGAGGCAGGGGGAATCTGTCTAATATGGGATAGAGAGGTGTGAGGGTCAGCACAGCAGGTCAAGTTTTATGCACCAAGTGTAGGTGTAATGCCTGTAATGCTGGTCTTGTCAGTACTTGCAGCATGAGTTTTATGATATCAAACTTTGCGTAGATGAATACCACAGTGTGACTGTGGTAAATTTATGAATTATATGGTTATTACCCTTTATTCTCCAACTAATGTTCTTTCTTAAATGCAAAGGCAGAATAAACAATTTCTAGCATGTAGCATACGTGTGTGATCATTTGGTACTTGACATCTGTTTGCTAAAACACCAGTTGAACATACATAATTGCTTTCAAAGTCCATACTATTTCAGATATTTGCAGAGGAAGGAAGGAAAAGCATGATAAGGAAAATTGAGTGATTTTTTGGATGTTGATTGCTGTAGACAGGATAAGAGAAAAAAACTGAAGGAAATGTTACTGAAACTTGCAGGTTCTATGTTGTATTTGGCAGTGTTTTCGGCAAAGAGACTGTATTTTGCCATGTATAAGTAAAGATAGAGATAACACACACTTGTTTTCTTTTCAAGTTACATTTTCAGTGCTGATTTATGATCATGCCAGCAATGCAGCTTTCTGAAGATGTATTTCCTTTGATAAAGCAGATTTGCTGTGCCTTTTTTAATCATTTGATTATAATCTTTTGGTGCAGACCCTCTCGAAGACGTCGACAGGTTGGAAGTGTGGCCAATAGCACCTTTGTAGAATCCAGTACTGCTCCTCATTTGACAGGAAATGGATCTTCCACTGAGAGCACAGAAAAGAACTACCAACAGCACCATGAGAAGGTTAATCATAAAGAATCCCTTGTTATCTCAAACCTTCGCCATTTTACAGCTTACAGGATTGAAATCCATGCGTGCAACCATGACCATGACTATGAGGTAGTGAGGTGTAGCATGGCCACCTATGTTAGTGCAAGAACAATGCCTGAAGGTGAGAAGCTGCACCAGATTTGTTCAGTTGTGTTTCTTTAGAGTTGTTACTGTTACATTTACTAAACCAAAACATTTCTGTATGCTGGAATGTTTTAGTGAGAGAATTTTTCTTCAATGCTTTTTTTGTAAATTAGAAACTTTATTAAGTAATAGCAGCAGACTTGCCTGTTTCACATTTGGTAGCTGGATAAATACTGTGGTCCAAGAACTTTTTTCAAGCATTACCCAAGCTGTTAATACTCATAACTGAGCCAGCATGTAATGCTAACAAAGTAGCATACAGATTTGAAGCAAATTTCAAGCCTCATAGAAAAATCCCATCCACATTCCCTCCCTGCAACATGATTTTTCCTCATAATTACTCTCAAAATGTTTTCAACGACTTCAGTAAGGTCAGAAACAGCAGTTCAGAAGTATTAAATAATGTAAGAGAGCTTTATTGTGCATTTAGAAATGGTCTTGCATAGTCTTTCTTATGTACATTCCTAGCACAGCATAAAAGCTGTGTGTCTCCCTCATATCTGGAAGTAAGTTGTTGATGTCTGAGTCCATGAGGGAGCTCCTTACAGAAATCACAGTAATTACGGACCGATCAGCCTCACATGCATGTTATGCAAGGTCTTGGAGAGAATCAGGCAGACAGGGAACCACCTCCTGCATGACCTAATGTAGTACAGTTTTGTGACAGGTCCACTTAACCTTATATATTTGTGTGTGCACGATTGCCTTTCTCTATGAAGGTATATATTTACATGCAACTTACTTTAATCTGGCTAAAACATTTCTCACTATATCCCATTATGGAATCATACATAAAGTCATGGATCTAAATGTTACTGAAGCTACAAGCCGCAGTTGGACTTTCCCAGAAAACAAATGGTAAATAAATAAGTAAATAATTTGTGTTTGTGGGTGACTAACTTACTCCATTTTCCAGCATAAACTACCTCCATGACATTTCTTTGCAATACCTGAAAATGTAATGTTTTTAACATAATAAACTGGTACCTTACCCCTATTCTGCTACACTTGTATTGTCAATGACTATCTTACTTTGCCAGTTTTCATTTCTCTCTACCCCTACCTACTTCAGTATTCTTAATTCCTGGTTATCCTTTCCCTCCTAACTACCAATCCCTGGAGCTAAGCAGTCTTCCTTTTTATGGCAGTTGACACAGGTTAAGGTTGCTTGCTGTAAATACTGTCGTGCAGTGTTTGATTCTCTGTGCTGTCATTTGGTTCTTACATGACCTTGAGCAAGTTACTTAACTAGCCATTGCTTCTGGGTTGCCACTGAAAAAAGGACTGTATGTCCAGTGGGCATGCCTGGTTAATAAACCCGGTCTGTCTTGTACTTTTTCATGGTGAGTTTATTGATTAGACAATATAGCTTGGATCTTAATAATTGTAATACCATTATGTTCTAATTATTTTACTGTTTGTTGTTTTGCTGCCCTGTTGGATCGTATTTTCATTTTGTTGACTATTTGCTTTGTGTTGCAAATTGCATGCAATATATTTAACTGAAACCTGGGGCTTTTGTCCCTGGGACATCACTGAAAAGGAGCTATGAGTCTAGTTGGACAATCTTGGTTAAAAAATAGAGAATAAGGTAAAAATAAATTCCTGTGCTCATACAAGAGGACTTGTATTTTTGCCATTGTGTGTTAGTAATGGAATTCCTGAATATTCTGTGCTATAGCCACTCCTTCGTGGCATCTTTTTCTCAGGTATTGAAACTGTACCTTCTTGCTCATCAAATATGCACATGATTGCAAACCTGTGAGCATTGCCCTTAACCCACTGGTACCACTTACTTTCACATGGCATTTGATATTACACATGAATAGTAGCGTAGTAGTGTCAAAAAATGCAGCATTCAAGCATTTGGTACCCACACCACCACCTTTATACACAGTTGATGGGCAAGAACTAAAAATTCTGACCATATAATAAAAACTCTTAATATCCTTGTACAGGATTACCTTACATTTGATGCCCATATACCCCCTACAATCTGCAAAACGTGGAGTTTCTCACCTCATCTTGTGTGGGATTTAGAGCTGTGCCAAAAAGGTAGTTGCTTCCCTGTGAAACCGGTATTGTCACGCCAGATTGTAGAATACTAAGCATTTGTATTGTCCTCACATGCCACCTGGTGTGTAGAATGCTGTGCCATTTGTACTCCTCACTTCCCACCTGGTGTATAGAATACTGTGTCCTGTTTGTGATGTTCATCGTGCATACAGCTGCAGTAATCACAGATGGGTTCACTGCCGTCAGGCGTGTCCTCGGTCGGCCGAATTCCAAAGTCTAGGTCCGGCGTCGGTTGTCTTCGCTTTCTTTCCTGACGTCAGTGCGACAGGGGTATATAAGACACAGCCGACGCCATATTCTTCAGTCTTTTTTGCAGCGCGGTGCCCGAAGCAGAAGCAGTTCGCAAGTGCCGGTCGGCCAGCTCCTGAAATTACGAATAATTGGAAACCAAAGTCTTCTTTAAAGCTAAGTACCCCATTGGGGAAACTTTTCTTGCCTCAGACCGATGTCAGACAAAGTTAACAATTGTATTTCTTGTGGGAAGCAAATACCGCATAAGGATTTCCATTCCCTCTGCATACCTTATTTAGGCCCAGACCACGACGTCTCGGCCTGTCGCTTTTGCGCTACTTTCAATAAACGCACTATTAAGTGTCGGGCGGAGTTTGCCCAGCACTTCTTTGGTAAAGCCTTTGATTATAAAATGTCGTCGGATACTCCGACTACCTTTTTGTCCAAAAAACGCAAGGACAAAGACCGACACGCGAGGCCCGCGGTCTCCACCGACACCACGCCAAAACCAGCTACACGTGGTCCGGTTCTCAGCGAGGCGCCTACGCAGCCCCTGACTACCGACGACACTTCTTTGGCGGTGTCCTCTGTAACCGAGACCGCAGGTACCTCGGCCCATACCCAGACTACAACCACCGAAGCCACTGTGAGTGTTGAGCCTCCTAATGTGGATAGGTCCACTTCCACCCATGGTGTCTTTAGACCCTCATCTTCCTTCTCCATTAAGGCCTTTACTAAGTCCAAATCAGCCATGCATCCCAAGAGGCCTGTTGCACAGGGCCCATCTCCAGGCCCCATGCCTAAAAAGCAGATGCTAAAAATGGCTGAGGATTTAATTACTCTTATCAGGGGTTCCCAGCCCCCTCCAGACAAGAGACCCAGAGTGGAGGAAGCTTCTCCCTCTTCTGACCAGGATTCCATTTTTTCAGAACATTCTGATGAAGAGGAACACTCATACTCCCCTTTTCAAGATTCGGATGCTGAGCAGTCCATTCCTTCTGTATCTCCCCCAGAGGATTTCTCTTTTGGGGAAACCTTGCACACCTTGAGGGAACACTTCCATTGGGAAGGCCAAGACTTTTCTGATTCCAAGAAAAGACTTAGGGAATTTCTTTTGTTACCTCAGCACAGACCTCTGGCGATACCTCCTGTCTTGGACATACTTGATGATGTTTACTCGGAGGCTTGCCTAAATCCGGATTCCCTGCCTCCTGCCCCAGTCAAGCCTGATAGGTACTACAGAGTTCCTAACTCTCACCAATTTCTTTACAAAAGCCATAATGCTGACCCTGAAACCATTTTTCAAGACCCTAAGGGAATGAAGGCCTCTACTGCTAAGAATCCACTACCTTCCGAAAGAGAGTCTAGATCCTTAGAAAGGTGGGGAAAAAAGGTATATACCTTGGCCACCCTAGCCATGAGGGCCTTAAATTGTCAGTTCCATATGCTTAAATATCAGCAGTTTCTGTTATCACAATTAAGAAATAAAATGTCTCAACCTGAACAACCAGATTTGAAGGAGTTGCAGGATATGATGCATAGTGCAGAACAAGTGGGTAAACACACCTTACAATGTGGCTATGATGCCCTAGAGGCCTCAAGCAGAGCTGCTGTGACAGGATCAGTCATTCGTAGACATGCCTGGCTTAGAGAACAAACCTTGCCTGATCATGTTAAAGCTAAGCTACTAGATGCTCCTTTACAAAAGGATGTACTATTTGGTACTAATGCTGAGGAGATACTACGGAAAATGGAAGAAAAAGCTAAATCTATGCAAACTGTCAAAGCTTTTCTACAGGTTCAGCCACCACGTTTTAGCAGAAATTGGCCTTCAAAGAACTGGTCCTTTCCAGCCACGGACAAGCCACAAAGAGGTAGATACAGGCGCACAAGGGGCAGAGGACAACCTCAAGGATCATATAGAGGCAGACAATGGCAAACTCCAGCAACAAGAGGTGGCGAAGACAGTGCACAGCAATACAGGAAACAAACCCAATGACTTCCCCCTTTTCATGCCAAGCAAGTCTCAACTGGCAGCACCCTTGGGAGGAAAGCTGGCATTATTTACAAGAAATTGGCATATTATCACAACAGACAAATGGATCCTGGACATTATAAACAGAGGCTACAGATTTCATTTTCACACTCTCCCAAAAATGTGGCATGCCGAACCTGCCACACAATCAAAGGGCAGAGGCTCAAATACAAATTTCAAAGCTTATGGCCATGAAAGCTATTCAAGAGGTACCTACTCACAAACAAGGTCAAGGTTTTTATTCCAGACTTTTTCTGGTACCAAGGAAAGAAACCGACTGGAGACCCATTTTGGACTTATCCATCCTAAACACATTTCTACTCGTACCAAAATTCAAGATGCTCACATTACAGCAGCTTCTTCCCATGCTGGGCAAGGAGTTTTGGCTGGTAACATTGGACCTCAAGGAGGCATACCTGCATGTCCCAGTCAGACAAAGCTGCAGAAGATACCTCAGATTTCTTGCAGGTTCAATCCACTATCAATTCTCTGCATTGCCCTTTGGCTTATCTACTGCACCCAGAGTATTCACGAAATGCCTGGCATCAGTAATTGCCTACTGCAGACTTCAAGGGATACAAATTTACCCTTATTTGGACGACTGCCTGATCCAAGCGGACAACCAGCACATACTTCTGGAACATCTGGCTTATGTAACACGGTTATTGAATTCTCTGGGATACACAGTCAACAAGGAGAAATCCAGGCTAACACCATCTCAGAAAATAACTTTCCTGGGTGCAATCTTGGACACAAACACCCAGATGGCCTATCTTACGCCAGAAAAACAAGGGCAACTAACTCATTACTTCAAAATACTAGCAAATTGTACCAGGCTCACTGCAAGGAAAATCCTACAGGCTCTGGGCTTCATGGCATCTTGCATTCTTCTAATCCCATGTGCAAAGTTGCATATGAGGAAACTTCAATGGTACCTAAAAAACCTATGGTCTCAACACAGCCACAGTTTGGAAACAATAATACCAATAATTCCATGTTTGCAAAAGGAATTTCTATGGTGGGCCCAAGCATGCCAAACAAACACAGGTCTTCCATTCTGCAAGCCTCAGGCAAATCAAGTCATCACAACAGACGCCTCAGAATACCTGGGGGGGGGGGGGGGGGGCGCACATGACAGACAGGTGCATTTAGGGCAAATGGTCCCAAAAGGAAAAGCACCTTCACATCAATCAAAAAGAAATGCTAGCAGTGATAAATGCAATTACAATTTTCAAGGACCTCCTGCATCCAGGGCAATTATTGATAAGAACAGACAACACCACAGTAATGTGGTACATAAACAAACAAGGTGGAACACATTCATACCCCCTGTGCAGGCTAGCCATGTCACTTTGGAACTTGGCTCTGGAATGGCAAATCGAACTTCAAGCACAGTACTTGCCAGGATTGGAAAACACGCTGGCAGACAATCTAAGCAGAAATATGACAGATCCACACGAATGGAAGTTGCATCCTCAAGTGTTTACAAAGATAATACAAGCGTGGGGAAGACCAGACATAGATCTCTTCGCCTCCCACAGGAATCATCAATTGACAAAGTTCTGTTCAAGGACCTTTCATCCAAAGGCCTGGAGAGTGGACGCCCTTTCTTTCAGTTGGGCAACATGGACAGTTTACGCTTTCCCACCTTTGCCTCTTCTGCCCAAGGTGCTCTTGAAAGCAAGAGCAGACAGACCGAAGATGATACTGATTGCTCCAGACTGGCCAAGACAACACTGGTACCCACTCCTGAGGAGCCTAACACATACTTCTCCCTGGACCCTACCTCTAATGCCTCTTCTACTGACTCTGCACAGCTACAAAACTCTTCACAGTCAGCTGAAAACTCTCAATCTGGCTGCATGGAAAATTCCTTACCACCACCACAGACCCTACTCTCCAAAGAGGTGCAGGATGTCATTTTGGAGGCCAGAAGGCCATCTACTAGAAAGGCTTACTCCGCAAAATAGAAACGTTTTTGCGCTTGGAATGAGAAAAAAGGCCAGGATCCTAGAAAACTGAATTTGCCTCAGATATTACAGTATCTAGCTGAGCTGTTGAATAGTGGACTTTCATTTTCCTCCATCAAAATTCATGCCTCAGCCATTTCTGCAGAGTACAACACTGATCCACCCTTATTCTCTCACCCACTTTTAAGACAGTTCCTCAGAGGAGCTAAGAATATAAGACCTCCAAGGAAACAACCAATACCAACCTGGGATCTTAACTACATCCTAGAAAAATTAACATTGCCTCCCTTTGAACCAGCTGCCTCAACAGATTTGCAATATTTGTCCTGGAAAACAGCCTTCCTTCTGGCCATTACCTCAGCTCGTAGGGTTTCGGAACTACAAGCCCTCATGGCTGTGCAGCCCTTTCTCATCTTCCATCAGGACAGGGTTTCCCTACGAACCAACCCTTCATTTATGCCTAAGGTAGTATCCAGGCTAGCTTTAAATCAGGCCATACACTTACCTACCTTTTACCCCAATCTTCAAAACAAAGGTGAAAGGCTGCTACATTTCTTAGACATCCATAGACAGCTACGTTACTATTTGGACAGAACACAGCCCTTCAGGAAATCAGAACAACTTTTTGTGTCCTATGCGGTAGGAGCTCAAGGGAAGCCAATTTCCAAACAGACAATTTCAAAATGGATAGGTCATTGCATACGGTTTTGTTACTCCTTTCATGGCAAACCTGTTCCTACAGGCATCAGATCCCACTCCACAAGGGCCACAGCTACCTCTACAGCCTTCGTCAGAGGAGTCCCTACCAAATATATTTTGGAGGCAGCCACTTGGAGTTCTGTGCATACCTTCACAAAACACTACCACCTGCCTTTATATTCCAAGACTAGAGCAGGCTTTGCCACTGCTGTGTTGCAGGGCATTCTGGCTGCTCCCAGTTCCACCTAGTGCCTACCACCCTGTGCTTAGCTTTGGGATTCTACCCATCTGGGATTACTGCAGCTGTATGCACGATGAACATAGTACAGTTTTGTACCTACCATAAATGTAGATGTTCGAGTGCTAATACAGCTGCAGTACAGGTTTCCCTCCCTCCTTCCCCTCTTGGTAAAGGCCTAGTGGCTAACACCTCCTCATACAACTTAATTTGGGTTATCCTTCTATGGTGTATTTGCTTGCAACTACTGTTTTTTGATTATATTGCATTGCTTGACTATATATATATATATATATATATATATATATATATATATATAATTTATGTATTGCCTTCCTTCTGGGGGCACCTGACATCTGGGGCAAGAAAGACTGAAGAATATGGTGTCGGCTGTGTCTTGTATACCCCTGTCGCACTGACGTCAGGAAAGAAAGCGACGACAACCGACGCCGGACCTAGACTTCGGAATTCGGCCGACCGAGGACCCGCCTGACGGCAGAGAACCCATCTGTGATTACTGCAGCTGTATTAGCACTCGAACATCTACATTTATGGTAGGTACAAAACTGTACTTTCTCCTCACTTGCCACCTGGTATGCAGAATACTGTGTCCTGTTTGTGTTCTCCTTGCATGCCTCCTGGTTTGTAGAATGCTATGCCCTGATGTTCTTCGTGTTTCACTGTTGCAGTCATTACATTTGGGTAATCTGCTGGCAGGTTGCCCTCAGTCGGCCTGAATAACAAATTCTTGGGTCCTGCATCGGTACCTTTAGCAGGACCCTGCATTAAAAAGTTGCATTCAACAAAAAGCACTGCAATTAACACAGCCGCCTTCAGAGGGGTAGGTGTGCAGGACATTCTAGAAGCTGCCACTGCATCCTTGGGTCACACCTTCTCAAAGTACTACAGCCCAATAAAAACTGATAACAGGATGTCTGGCAGGAAATCTGTAGTAATTACTGATGTCCTTCTCTTCACTTGCTGCAGTATTCTTAACCTAAGGGAATGAAGGCGAACCAAAGTTGGCCAGTTTACAAAAGTCTTATGCTACTGTAGGGTACGTGGGATGTCACATGTAGGCTGCTGTCAGACGTAACCCATAAAAGCGACGTAGGCATGTGTGATGCCTATGTACTGGCCCAGCAATCAAGGAGCCTCAATCCTCACCACTAATACCAGTGAGGGGTGTCCATATGGGGAAAGGATAATACACACAGTAAAGTACAGTTTACCTTAAGAACACACAGAGATCACAGTCAGTCTGGGTCTGATTTCTCCCTTTCTCTCCAGGTCCCCAATAAGACTCCCCACTGGCACAGCTATCAGGTCTATATCTCAGGCTAGTGGGCAAGCTAAAACCTGCAGCACCCTCTGTCCAACCAGTGCTTCGTGTACCTTCCCAAGTAGCTGTCACACACACACACTTTGAGGTAAAAGTTGTATACAACCACACAGACACTCCTGGAGAAGGCTGGCACAGGTTCTCCAGCTGTGCCCCTTTTACCCAGACTATACGGTAGAAATCACTTCCACAACCCAGCTAATATTTATCAGCTACTCAAAGTCTCTTATGAAAGGGTGTCCAATTATATACTGTGCAATATTATTATCCAAATGGCAAGTATGAGACTTATTTGGAGTGACTTGGTACGGTATCACTATATACATGCAATGTACTCTTAGAGCTTAAATTATCTCTACACAAAACAGACACAGTTGAAAGGTTTAAAAATATTTAATAATAACACAAGACAATACTACTTACTACACAGTGTTATTCAGGAGTTCAGAGATCACAGAGAAATACTTAAAATAATAAAGTAGAAAAGTTGTGACATCACAGAAAAACAAGCTAGTCTAATCTTCCTATTTCCTAGCTGTATCTTAGAGAAAACACAGTTCTAAAATCCTACTTACATATCAACACAGGCAGAGTGGTGAGTTGGATGTTCGCAAGACAAATGCTCTAATGCTCTCATTCTTTCTGTCCTTAAATTGATAACCCAGTACCACTGTTTCATTTCAGATTTCATCATTTCTTTCTGGTTCCCAGGCTAACATACTCTGAGGTTAATAGCCCTTTTGATCTTGCAGCTGGTCAGGAACCAGAGCAGTAAAAGAAATTATACATGCATATTCTAGCCATTAACTCTGGCCTCAAAACAATAGGCAGAATGCCTTTAGACATCTCTTCTCTGAGTTCTGACATCAAAGAATTGACACATCAGCTGTGTTACAGCAGAGTGCACTTACATTTTTGCTGTTCCACATTTAATACCATTTTTTCCCATTTAAGGGAACAAGCCTGTGGCTTGTATTAATATTTACAAATGACAGAATTATCTACAAAATTCTGTCTGGCTAGGCTGGCAGCCTTCACCTGTCTTCACAGCATGTACCATCCCCTGAACTTTAATGCTGCCAGTCTGAATGCCATTCCGACCGTCGGTGTGATTGTTTCAACATTTGCAGCTTTAGCTTTTCGCCAGGTAAGTGCCCCGTTGGGGAATTTTTTTCTCTTACTACTGTTTTGGTTATGTCATCCAAGAAGGGTAAGTGCCAGTATGGAAAATAAATTACACATAAGGACAGCCTTTCTCAGTGTCTCTTTTGTTTAGACCCTAATCACGACCACAGCTCCTGTAGCATTTGCCAGTCCTGCATTCCAAAGACTGTTAGAAGCAGGCTTTTCTCTCTCGCTGTATATTTAGAGAACCAGTGGCTTAAGCTACTAGTTAAGCGTATAGAGGGTATCTTGGGGTTAAACACCGAGCTGGTATAGCACAAGGCCAAGAAATCTCAGCCTGTGGCTTCTGCTGCCCCTCTGTCAGAAATTTCTCACAAGGTGCTTATCAACCTGGAGTTTCATCCGATTTCAGGCACGGATTCACAGGCCAAGTCCAGTTCTGAGGCCACCTTGACTTTGGCTGTGAGCATGTCTGTGGAGGTAGAACACACGTCCAACCAGAATGTTGTGGGGGTACCTCGCACCCAAGCAAGAGAAGAGTTAAAGTTTGGCAATATGATTGTCAAAGGAGAGATTGCTATCTGCCTAGGTCCCCAGATCTCTTATTACCTCTTCTGTATTAAGGGGGCTGCCGCCTATGTGGTAATTCATGGGTGTTTTGTTTTTCCCCAATGGGATGACCATGCATTTTTGGCATTTAGCTTGAGGCCATGACTTTGACACCAGGTGTCTGTCTCAGTAAGGCCTTTTTGGAGGATGTCCGTGTCAGCCGGAGAGTCAGTTATGGCTCCCAGTTTGCAGTCATTGGCGAACTTGGTTAGCCATAGTCCTCCTGTGTTTGTCTGTACTTCTGAGAAATATATGCCGAACAGTAGGAGTCCCAGAACATAGCCTTGCGGGACACCACTTGTGACTGGTTTAGAGTCAGACCTGGAGCCCGCTATTCTTACCGTGTGAGTTCTGTCTGTAAGCCAGTTGGCAACCCATCTTGTGACGTAGGTGGTTATGTTCAGGCTGGTGAGTTTTTCTATAATACCTGAGTGAGGAATGGTGTCGTACGCCTTGGCGAGATCAAGGTAGGCTGTGTGAACCACCTTTCCCTCGTCTATGGCCTTGGTAACTGTCTTGAAGAAGTCAACCAGGTTTAGTAGGCATGATCTGCCCTTAACAAAGCCGAACTGGGTCGGGTCAAGTGTATGGAGGTTCCCAATGTCTTAGTTAATGAGTTCCATGATGATGCGCTCCATAGCTTTGAAGACCAGGCTAGTCAGGCTTATGGGGCGATCGTTACCAGGGTCAGTTGTGGCTCCTCCTTTGTGGAGCGGAATAACCATTGCTGTGCGCCATTCTATGGCCATGTAGCCTGTGGAGAGGTTGAGGTTGAACAGCGTGTTTAGGTGGGGGGGGTTAGTTCATTCTGTAGTTCGTGCAAGACGCAGCCTGGGACATCATCTGGCCCCATTGATGCTGTGTTTTTGGCCTTTGAAAGGGCCGTTTTCACCTCTGCTTCTCTGATTTTCGGGACACCACACTTTTCTGGTATTGTTGTGGGCCTTTTTGAAGGGGAGAGGGAGGTGAAGTTTGCACTGAATCTATCTGCCAGTATGTTGGCAATATCAGTAGGTTCAGTATATTTTATGCTGTTTTGCATATCTGCGACTTGCCACTTAGATTCTTGACATAGCTAAAGAAGGCTTTGTGGTTATCTTTCGAATCCTTGGCTGTTTTTCTTTCGAAGTTAGCCTTGGATGATTTTATGAGGGACCTTAGTTTCTTACTGATACTGATCAGGGATGTCTTTCCTTCTTGGGATTTGCTTTTTTTCTGAACTAGTTTCCTCCTTTTGTTGTATAACCTGTTTATAGCAGGGGTCCACCAGACTGGTTTCCTTCTCTTAGGGGAGTGAGTCTTGGTTTTGCTAGGGATGGCACGATCCATGCATCCTTGTAGGTGCTCATAGAGTGCAATTTGTAAAGGATTCTGCATCTTGGGCAGTGTTATCCTTTAGCATGGGGGCTGTGAAACTTACCACCTCTGCCTTAAGTAAGGTGAAGTTTGCTTTAGAAAAGCTTTTCACTGTGGTTTCCTTGGTTGGGGGTGGTAGTGGGGTGTGCACAATCCAGGGTGATTAGTTTATGGTCTGATCTAACCAGTGACGGGTTGACCTCCGGTACGGAGCACCTGTCGCCCATGTTGGTGATGACCAGGTCCAATATGTTGTGGCCTCTGGTTAGGGGAGTTTACCAGCTGATCCAGGGCATTTGAGTTGATAAATTCCAGGAAGTGTTGAGCCTGGGAGTTTGTACTCAAGTAGATGTCCTTCAAGGATGCATCTGCAGTCCTTACAAATGGGTTGTCCTGTCGTCAGGCAGCCCTTCGGTCGGCCGGATTCCAAAGTCTGGGTCTGGCCTCGGCTGGTGTCGCACTTCACCCGACGTCATCTCTGCTGGTCTTCGGGTATAAAGGCATCAGCCTACGCCATTTTCCCCAGTCTTTCTTGCCGCGTGGCGCCCGAAGCAGAAGCTGTTCGCAAGTGCCGGTCGGTCAGATCCAGAGATTACTACTACCGAATACTACTTCGAAGACTTCTAAAAAGCTAAGTACCCCGTTGGGGACTCTTTCTTGCCTCAGCCGATAGAAAAAGTGAATAACTGTTTAACTTGTGGGAAAAAAATACCTCATAAAGATTTCCACTCTTACTGCTTACCTTGTTTAGGCCCAGACCACGACGTAGCAGCTTGCTTAGCCTGTGCTTCCTTCAACCGACGAACGCTTAGGCGTCGGTCAGAGTTTGCTGAACAGTTTTTCGGCTCAGATTTTGCGTACATTATGCCGTCGGATCCCCCGACTACTCAAATTAAGAAACGCAAAGAAAAGGACCGACACTCGCGGTCCGCGGTTTCGGCCGAAACCACTGTTAAGCAAACCGCGAGTGTCTCGGTTTCGGCCGAAACTGAGCAAACTGGTCAATCTGCAGCCGAATCCATGACTACTACCGAGGCCCCTTCTACTCTAGTTAAATCGGCCTCTGAAGTTTTGCCTTCTACTGTGGTTTCTCAATTATCGGACACCATCCCTTTGGATGTCTCTACCCCAGCACGTGGTGCTGCTAGGCCTCCTGCAGCCATGTCTATAAAGGCCTTTGCCAGGGCCAAAAGCAGCCAAAACTGCTATGTCTGTGCCTGTTAAGCCCCCCTCTCACAGGCCCAGTTCCAGTTCCCAAATGCTTACTCTGGCAGAGGATCTCATCTCTTTAATAAGGGGATCCCAATCTCACCCAGACAGGGCCTCTCAACCTCCAGAAAAGAGACCTAGAGCAGAGCCCCCCGTGCCAGTGTCCTCAGATGACTCTTCTGATGATACAGACAATACAGACCACCCAGAGGCTCCTTTTTCTACTTATGAAGATTCTGATGCTGAAGAATTGATTCCTTCTGCCTCTCCACCAGAGGAATTTTCCTTTGGGGAAACCTTACATGCCATGAGAGAGCAATTCCAATGGCAGGGACAAGATTTCTCAGATTCAAGAAAAAGGCTTAGGACCTTTTTACACTTAGCACAACATAGGCCTCTAGCTATACCTCCAGTCCTTCCTGTTGTGGATGATGCATTCTATGATGCTTGCACTGCTCCTGATACTTTACCTCCAGCCCCTGCTAAGCCCGATAGGTTTTACAGGGTCCCAGACACTCATCACCACTTATACAAGGCTCCTTTTGCAGATCCTGAGACTATCTCCCAGGGGCCTAAGGCAGTAGCTTCGACCTCAGCGAAAAACCCTCTCCCTTCTGAAAGGGAATCCAGGTCCTTAGAGAGATGGGGTAAAAAAGTATACACCTCTGCTACTCTCTCAGCTAGAGCTTTGAACTGTCAGTTTCATATGATCCAATACCAAGAGTTTATGCTTGATCAGTTAACTAAGAAACTGTCCTCTGATGATTCCTTAGATAAGAAATATGTTCTAGAAATGGTGAATAACATTCAGCAGGTTAGTAACCATTCTTTAAAATGTGGCTATGATGCACTGGAGGCTTCATTTAGATCAGCCATGACTGGCACAGTTATAAGAAGACATGCATGGTTGAAAGAACAGGTCTTGCCGGATCATGTTAAGGCAAAGCTATTAGATGCTCCTATGGATAAGGTCAGTCTATTTGGTTCTCCTGCCCAACAGGTAATGAAGAAAATGGAAGAGAAGGCAAAATCTGTACAAACAGTTAAAGATTTCTTACAGGTTCAGCCCCCAAGGTTTAGCAGGAACTGGCCTTCCAAAAATTGGTCCTTTCCAGACTCCTCTAAAACTCAGAGAGGCAGGAATAGGCGTTCAAGAGGCAGAAATCAATCCAGAGGAGGTGCCTACAGGGGACACCAGTGGCAGGGCAATAACCAACGAGGCACGGATACAACCACTACCACTGCAACAGGACAATCACAGTGACTTGGCTCTGACACCGCCTACCAGGGAACAAATAGCAGCACCCTTAGGCGGAAAGTTAGCCTTATTTTCAAAAAGCCTGGCACTATATCACAAGGGACAAGTGGATTTTGCAAACTATAGACCAAGGCTACAGGTTTCATTTCCACACTTTACCAGTAAGAAGAGGAATGCCAAACCTACCACCAAATCAAAAGACAGCAGCTCTAAAACAAATAGCTCAATTAATAAAGATGGGAGCTGTGGAAAGGGTACCACCTACAGAACAGGGCAAGGGATTTTACTCCAGACTCTTCCTAGTACCAAGAAAAGAGAAAAGTTGGAGACCTATTCTCGACCTGTCCGCTTTAAACACATTCATCATTGTTCCAAAATTCAAAATGCTGACCCTACAGCAACTTCTTCCCATGCTGGGCAAGGAGTTTTGGCTGGTAACTCTAGATCTCAAGGAGGCATACCTGCACGTCCCCATACGACCAAATTGCAGAAGATACCTCAGATTTCTTGCAGGATCAGAGCATTATCAATTCTCAGCATTGCCCTTTGGCTTATCTACTGTGCCCAGAGTATTCACGAAATGCCTGGCATCAGTAATCGCTCACTGCAGGCTTCAGGGAATCCAAATTTATCCATACCTGGACGACTGCCTGATACAAGCGGACAACAAAAACAAGCTGACACAAGACTTACAAAAAGTCATTTGCTTACTACAAGCCCTGGGATACACAGTCAATTTAAAAAAGTCAAGACTGATACCATCCCAAACAAGAACATTCTTGGGTGCAGAATTGGACACAGTAAAACAG
Source organism: Protopterus annectens (assembly GCF_019279795.1). Classification (NCBI taxonomy): domain Eukaryota; kingdom Metazoa; phylum Chordata; order Ceratodontiformes; family Protopteridae; genus Protopterus; species Protopterus annectens. Next base: position 172,308,029 of record NC_056747.1, on the reverse strand, counting down.
ATGGCAATCCTAACTGCAGAAAAACAAGAACAACTTCCTCTTTACTTCTTGGCATTAACAAAGCAGAACAAACTAACAGCAAGGAAAGTACTACAGGCCTTGGGCTTCATGGCATCCTGCATAATCCTGGTTCCCCATGCCAGACTGCATATGAGAAAGCTACAGTGGTACCTAAAGAATTTATGGTCTCAGCACAAGCACAGCTTAGAAACCGAAATACCACTAATCCCATGCCTGAAACAAGAGCTCCTATGTTGGGCTCAGGCATGCCAGTCAAACCCAGGTTTGGCCTTCCACAGCATTCAACCAAGCCAAACCATCACAACGGACGCCTCAGACCTCGGTTGGGGGGCCCACATGCTGGACAAGTGCATTCAAGGCTTATGGACTCCAGAACAGCTGCACCTGCACATAAATCAAAAAGAAATGCTGGCAGTAAAACTAGCAATCCAGAATTTCAGACCATTCCTCAAAGAAGGCCAATTGATGATAAGGACAGACAACACCACAGTCATGTGGTACATCAACAAATAGGGAGGCACCCATTCATACCCCCTATGCCGAATGGCTCTGGACCTATGGAATATGGCTCTGAGTTACAACATTCAGTTACAGGCAATATTCGTACCGGGAAAAGAAAACATCCTAGCAGACATGTTAAGCAGAACTACCTCGGATGCTCACGAATGGATGCTACACCCGGACATCTTCAAGGCCATCACAAAGAAATGGGGAATGCCACAAATAGACCTATTCGCATCCCCACTCAATCACCAGCTCAAGAAATTCTGCACAAGGACATACCACCCACTTGCTTGGAAGGTAGACTCTCTATCCTTCAGTTGTAAAGGCCTGACAGCATATGCATTCCCACCTCTTCCTTTGATGCACAAGGTACTTCTGAAAATCAAAGAGGAACGTCCAAGGATAATTCTGATAGCTCCAAATTGGCCAAGACAACATTGGTATCCATTACTGAGGAGCATGTCTCGGGGGGGAAACGTGGACACTGCCCCTGATTCCGTTGATGTTAACTCAGAGCAACTACAACATCCTGCATCCAAGCCTGAAAACTCTGCAACTGACTGCCTGTAACATTACATAAGAGCAACTAACCCAGACTTATCCCAAAGGGTTAAAGACATTATCCTTGAGGCCCGCAGACCTTCAACAAGAAGGAACTATGCAGGAAAATGGAAAAGGTTTGTCATTTGGAGTAATGAAAGAGGGAAAGATGTGTCAAAAGTGGATATTGCCAACATCCTGGAGTATTTGGCAGAGCTTCTCCATACAGGCCTGTCCTATTCCTCCATCAAGATACATGCATCAGCTATTTCTGCAGAATACAGCTTCGATCCCCCTGTCTTCTCACATCCACTACTCAGGCAGTTTCTGAGAGGAATTAAGAATGTAAAACCTCCTAGGAAACCACCATTACCAGCATGGGACTTGAATTTTGTGCTAGAAAAATTGACACTCCCTCCATTCGAACCAGCAGCAACAGCAGATCTTCAACACCTATCCTGGAAAACTGCTTTCCTGCTGGCAATTACTTCAGCAAGAAGGGTTTGGAACTACAGGCTTTAATGGCAGTACAACCCTTCCTAATCTTCCATCAAGATAGAGTATCCATGAGAACTAATCCTACATTTATGCCTAAGGTGGTATCCAGAGTGTCTCTAAACCAGGCAATACACCTACCTACCTTCTTTCCCAACCCACAGAACACGGGGGAAAGACTGCTGCATACTTTGGATGTACATAGACAGTTGCGCTACTACCTGGACAGAACCAAGGGCAATAGAAAAACTGACCAGCTTCTAGTAGCATATGCACCAGGAAGGGAAGGAAAAGCAATTTCCAAACAGACAATCTCCAAGTGGATAGGAAATTGCATAACATTCTGTTACTCCTACCATGGAAAGCAAATTCCACAGAACATAAGGCCTCATTCTACAAGGGCTACAGCCACTACCACAGCCTTCCTACGAGGAGTGGCTACCAAGGACATTATAGAAGCTGCTACTTGGACCTCCATGCATACATTTGCCAAGCATTATAACTTACCTCTATACTCTAGATCCCGAGCAGGGTTTGCCACTGCTGTTTTGCAAGGGATCCTAACTACACCATAAATTCTTCTTCCTCCTCCCCTAGTTTGGCTATGGTATTCTACCCATTTGTAAGGACTGCAGATGCATCCTTGAAGGACATAGTACAGTTTTGTACCTACCATAAATGTAGATGTCCGAACAGGATAGCATCTGCAGTCAGGATTACCCACCCTCCTTCCCCTCTGTGGTACTCCTAGGGTATTTGCCCACCTAATAGCTAGCTGGGGGGGGATTTCTTATGGTGTATTTGTTTGTATATATGTACATACATGCTTATTTTTGTGTTTGCCTTCTACCTTTTTGGAAACATTGGCATTTATCAAAAAAATTTTACCTATCCAAGAGGGCAACTGGCATCTGGGGCAAGAAACACTGAGGAAAATGGCGTCGGCTGATGCCTTTATACCCGAAGACCAGCAGAGATGACGTCGGGTGAAGTGCGACACCAGCCGAGGCCAGACCCAGACTTTGGAATCCGGCCGACCGAAGGGCTGCCTGACGACAGGACAACCCATTTGTAAGGACTGCAGATGCTATCCTGTTCGGACATCTACATTTATGGTAGGTACAAAACTGTACTTTTTCCCAGTTAATGGTAGGGTAATTGAAATCTCCCAAGATCAGGGTGTTCGGTAGGACCTTCATGTATGCCAGTGTCTCCAGAAAGGTGGAGTGGTGGTCCTGGGTCATGGAGGGTGATCTGTAGCAGACCACAATTTGCATTGCAGATTTGCCCAATGTTAGTTGCACATGGGTGATCTCAGAGGTATCATGCTGCGCCACTAACCTGGAGGTGTGGGTATCCTTGATGAATATGGATACACCCCCTCCTTTTGTGTTTCGGTCCGTGTTCTGTGGCCAAAATGTGTGGTATGAGTTGTAGCCCAGTAGTGCTGGAGTGTTCTCTGGAGCCTTGAACCAGGTTTCAGTTACTGCACAGATGTCGACGTTCTCCATACTTAGGAGTGTTTCGAGCGCATGCATTTTGAGATTTAAACTCCTGGTGTTGATTAGCATAACCCTCTGTTTTTTACTTGTGCTGTTTACGGAGGTGGGTTTGAATTTTGAGTCTTGCTTAAAAAAGGCACTATGGGGGCAGCAAGAGCCTTGGCCAGTATTCGAAAGCCAAGGGGTGACAGGTGCAAGCCATCTCTTGCGAAGCAACGCTGCTTGTCGAGCATGTCATCCCAGGCTGACAGATACTGGATCCCCTTTGAATGACACCAAAAGCTTAGCCAGTTGTTGAAATTGATCATTTTTTCTTTATACTGAGGTATCATTCTTGGTGAGGGCAGGATGCTACTCAGGGTCAGGGTCATACCCACCTGGGCTACATGATCAGAGAGCTCTTCCATGTCTCTTTTCATGTAGTCCAGGGAGGTACGGCTCAGGTCGTTCACGCCAACATGAACAATGACAGTGTCATATTTGTACTTGTTCTGGAATGACCTGACTGCTTGTGTTATGTGGCAGATTCTGTTTCCCGACAGGCAGCTAACAGTAACCTTCTCCTTGTCCAGCCTAGTGAGTGGGGTGTCAGTGTGCCTGACTATTGAGTCACCTATTACTAGTGTGTTAAGTATGTTATTTCGCCTTAAGGGCAGTGATTATGCAGCACATTTATTTTGTGTTTTATGTGTTGTCTGGTTTGTGATGGGAGGTACAGGTTTTGTGGGTGTCTGCTTTGGAGCTCTCTGATGCTTTTGCAGGTTTTTATTTAGATCCTCCGAGTATGATTTCGTGTATTTGTGTATTTTTTGCCAGTGCTGGTTTAGTAGGTCTGTGTGAGGCTGGAGGTGGTGTGCAAGTGTTAACCTTCTCCTCATGATTGTCTGTTCCAGTCTTGGGTGAAGATACCTTAGCCTCCAGTTTGGCTGTATAATTGCATCTTCCACATAGTTAGTGTTTTGTGGTAGGAGGAGAGGGCTGTCTGTGTACATGAGGCAGTTGTAACCTTGCCTCAGGATACCCAGATTCACCAGCTGGACTGGAGAGTACACCTGAAGTTGCCCTTTGGTCATGCCTGAATAGTAAGGTGAGCTGCTTAGTCGCTTGTTTGGTGAGGGTTGAATAAAGAGCCTTGCCCTGCTGGGCAGTCGAGTGTCGGCGCACAAAACCATGCAACACGTTTTTTAAACTACTAACTCCTGGGCTGGAACCACTCCTCCAGGGACAGATGGCTGCTTAAAGTTCCCCTCTCTCACAGGTGAACAGAGAAACTTCCCTCTATCCAAGTAAGGTATGGGCAACTCAGAAACTTGTAACACAGCCCTGAATTCAGCACTAGCCTGAAAACTGGACTATACTAGCTTAGAAAGGCGGGAAACAAGAAATTTATTTAATTTTTTTTTTTTTTTTAAAAGATAAGGCAAAAACAGTAAAAAGTACACTTAAAACAGTTTTAAACGACTGCAAGTGATCAGAAAAGGCTATCACACTTTAGTGTGTAGCCTACAACAGTTAAACAATTTATTTAAACAAAAAAAGAAAATACAGAAAACTGATAATCACTCCAAAGTCTCTCTTTTAAGCTAGAAGGCTTATATCAGTTTAAGGCTTTCTAGTGCTTTCCAATAGGTTAGTTACAGGAAAGATGGGAAACAAGCGCAGATGTGGTCTTTTAAACCAGAAAGTTGAAAGAGATGGACAACTTCCCAAATGGTCAATAAACTACAATTTCTGGGCCAAGAACCACTCCTCTTGTGATAGACAGGCTACCTAGTACTTACCACTCCTCCCACTGATAAGCTAGAAGGCTGCACTCCAACAGAAAGGCTTGGGGGTCTCAGAAGCTTGCAAACAGTCCTGGATACAGCAAATCTGTGCCTGGACTAGACTAGTGTAGAGAAAGGTGGGGATCAAGCACAAACACGGGCTTTAAAACCAGAAAGATGAGAGAGATGGAAAAAACAAAACTGCCCAAACTGCCAAAAAACTACAATTTCTGGGCCAGAACCACTCCTCTTGTGGTGGATAGGCTACCTAGTGCTTACCACTCACACTGTTAAGCTAGAAGGCTTCCCTCCAACACAGAAAGGCTTGCGGGACTCAGAAGCTTACCAACAGTCCTGGATACAGCAACTCTTTTTCTGGACTAGGCTAGTAACAGGAAAGGTGGGAAACAAGCGCAAGTGTGGCTTTTAAACCAGAAAGTTAGAAGAGATGGGGAAAAACTGCCCAAATGGCCAGTAGCTACAATTTCTGGGCCAAGAACCACTCCTCTTGTGGTAGATAGGCTACCTAATGCTTACCACTCCCACTGATAAGCTAGAAGGCTTCCCTCCAACACAGAAAGGCTTGGGGTAGGGGGGTTCAGAAGCTTACAAAAGAGTCCTGGATACAGCAAATCTGTACCTGGACTAGACTAGTTACAGAAAAGGTGGGGAACAAGCGCAAACTTAGGCTTTTAAGCCATCAAGTTGAAAGAGATGGAAAACTGCCTAAACGGTCGATGAACTAAAATTTATGGGTCAAAACCCACTCTTCCCGTGGTAGATAGGCTTACCACTCCCACTGATAAGATAGAAGGCTTCCCTTCAACACAGGCTTGGGGGGGGATGCTCAGAAGCTTTCAAAGAGTCCTGGATACAGCAAATCTGTAACTGGACTAGACTAGTAACAGGAAAGACCACAAAAGCACCTCACCAAGAGGATTACTGGCCTCAAAACATATCTCCTATGCAGCCTGACTGAAAAAACTCCGGCTGTACTCATTGGCATATCGCTGACTCAGAGGTGATCTCTACCTGACTTAGAAAGCCATGTCCAACTCAGAATTGATGGACATGCTCCACCTAAAGAAATTAGTCACTGCTAGTCACACACTCTAGTGAGCTAAACCTCGCCACAACAATAAATAAAACATGCAGGAGGGATAGATTCCTGTCACAGAAACTCCCATGCTTTGAAACAAAATTCTTAGCTACATTAGCTAGAGCCTCTCACTAACACTCTTCAAGAGAAGCCTTGACGAGTGGATGGGTAACAGAAAGTACACCCCTGGGATCACTTCATTTGGCTCTGCTTGACAGAGGCTCAGTTAATCAATGGGGTGGTGAAATTCGACACACACTGGCTAGGCTTATAAATGCCCTCGGGCAGATAGCCTAGATGTTCATCGTGTTTCACTGTTGCAGTCATAACTGTAGGGTTCTCCCCTGCCGGCAGGCAGTCCTCGGTCGGCCAGAATCCCAAAGTCTGGGTCCGGCGTCGGCTGTTCAGCCATGCTCCCTGACGTCAGAGCGTCAGGAGTACAAAGCTGACAGCCAACGCCATTTTCTCCAGTCTTTCTTGCCGTGCGGTGATAGCAGTTCGCAAGTGCCGGTCGGCTGACTCCTGACAATTTTTTCTAAACGTACTTCAGTCCGAAGAATTTCTTCTCCTACTCAAAGCCAAGTACCCCGTTGGGGAAACTTTTTTTCTTGCTCCAGTCCGATGTCAGAAAAAGTTAATAATTGTATTTCATGTGGGAAGCAAATACCTCATAAGGATTTTCATTTTTACTGTATTCCTTGCTTAGGCCCTGACCACGACGTAGCTAGTTGTCGGTTTTGTGCTAGATTCAATCAACGTACTATTAAACGAAGGTACGATTTTGCATTTCATTACTTCGGTAGGTGTTTTAATTACAAAATGTCGTCGGATACGGTTCCTGCTACCGGAGTTCACAAACGACGCAAGGATAAAGACAGGCCTCCGAGGTCCAAATCAGACTATGTTGTACAAGCAGAGCCAGCTTCACGTTCGGCCGTCGTCAGTGAGGCGCTTTTGCAGCCCCTGTCGTCGGCCGTTTCGGAACCGATGGCCGAAACGGACTCCCACGAGGAGCCATCTAGGCCTTTGAATATTTCTGTTGCAGGACCTTCGGACAATGCTCCTTCGGATGGGTCCGGAGCCACTGTGCAGGTACCGGCTTCCGAAGGGGTTTTCAGGCCTACTCAGCTTCTAATAAAGGCAAAGCCAAAGACAAAGGCAAAGACTCCTTCCAAATCAAAGACTGCAGCCCAGGCCTCTTCTGATCCGGCACCTAAGTCTCAGAAACAGTTACTCAAGATGGCTGAAGACTTAATTACTATGATTAGGGGTTCACATCCCCCTCCAGACAAAAGGCCAAGGCAGGAAGTGTATTATGACTCCTCTGATCAGGCTTCTGTTTCTTCTTCTGACCAGGAATATTTGTTCCCTCCTTATGAGGATTTTGAGGATTTCTCTTTTGGGGAAACTTTGCATGAAATGAGGGAACATTTTCACTGGGAAGGACAGGAGTACTCGGAATCTAAGTAAAGACTTAGAGATTTTCTTCTTCTTCCTCAACATAGACCCCTGGCTATTCCTCCTATTTTGGATATTGTGGATGATGCTTTTTCGGAGGCTAACTTAACTCCTGACTCTCTTCCTCCTGCTCCTGTTAAGCCAGACAGATATTATAGGGTTCCTGATTCCCACCAGTTTTTATACAAGAATCCTACTGCTGTTCCTGAAACCATTTCTCAGGGTCCTAAGGGGGTTAAGGCCACTTCTGCTAAAAACCCCATTCCCACTGAGAAGGATTCCAGATCTTTAGAAAGATGGGGCAAAAAAGTGTACACTTCTGCTACTTTATCTATTAGGGCTTTAAACTGTCAGTTTCATATGCTGAAATACCAGCAATTTCTTCTGTCTGTTTTAAAACAAAAGTTATCTTCCATTTCCGCCTGTGCAGATGATAAGGAATTACATGACTTAATGCATGCCACTGAACAAGTTGGGAAGCATGGTTTACACTGTGGATTTGATGCCTTGGAGGCTTCTTGTAGGGCTGCTGCCTCTGGCACAGTCATTAGAAGGCATGCGTGGTTAAAGGAACAAAACTTGCCAGATCAAGTAAAAACTAAATTATTGTTCAGCATAATGTTTTGTTTGGATCTAAAGCTGAAGAGGTGATGAAGAAGATGGAGGACAAGGCAAAATCCATGCAAACGGTTAAAGATTTTTAGAAGTACAGCCACCCAGATTTAGTAAGAATTGGCCTACTAAAAATTGGTCCTTTCCCAATTCTGACAGGCCTCAGAGGGGTAGATACAGACGCTCCCGAGGAAGGCCTCAAACACAGGCCTCTTATAGACCAAGACAGTGGACTGCTTCCACCCCTAGGGGAGGAGAGGACAGGTTGCAAGCTCATAAAAAATAGACTCAATGACTCCCTCTGTTGGGCTGCAGGAACTTCTCGCCTGGAAGCCCCTCTCGGAGGAAAACTTTCTCTTTTTCACCTAAACTGGACTCGTATAACCCAAGACAAGTGGGTTCTGGATGTGGTTTCAAGAGGTTACACATTCCATTTTCATACCCTACCAAGACGAAGCGGATGACCGGATCTTCCAAAACATCAATGGTTGGAGGCCTTAAACCAGGTGGAAGCTCTCTTGGCTATGAAAGCCATAGAACTGGTTCCACTTTCAGAGATGGGACAAAGTTTTTACTCAAGGCTCTTGCTAGTCCCCAGAAAGCAAAATTCATGGAGACCCATTCTGGATCTGTCAGTCTTGAACACTTTTCTCGAGATACCAAAATTCAAGATGCTTACTCTACAGCAGCTACTTCCAATGCTGACCAAAAATGCATGGATGGTAACTTTGGATTTAAAGGAGGCATATTTACACATTCCCATCAGGCAGGAATGCAGAAAATACCTTGGGTTCAAGGCCGGATCGAAGCACTATCAATTCTCTGCGCTGCCCTTTGGATTGTCTACTGCGCCCAGGGTCTTCAAATGCCTGGCTCCAGTAGTAGCTTATTGCAGACTCAAGGGAATTCAAATTTACCCTTATCTGGACGACTGTCTTATTCAGGCAGACAGCAAGGATGTCTTACTCCAGCATCTAGAATTTGTTCAGAATCTTCTCAAGTTCTCGGGATTCACTGTAAACATAAAAAAGTCAAATTTGACACCCTCACAACAGATAACTTTTCTGGGTGCTCTTCTCAACACAACAACCCAGATGGCATTTCTGACATACGAAAAACAATTACAGCTAGCTTCAACTTTCAAAACCTTGGCAACATTAACTCCGCTATCTGCAAGGAAATTCCTGTAGGCTTTGGGTTACATGGCCTCCTGCATCCTTCACGTACCATATGCAAGACTACATATGAGGAAAATACAGTGGTACCTAAAAAGTGTATGGTCTCAGCATTGCCACAGTTTAGACATACAGATTACCATCCTGCCTTGTCTTCAAAAGGAATTCCTTTGGTGGTCCAAGGCATGTACTCTAAACAAAGAAAAACCCTTCAGTCTGTCTCCAGCCACTCAGATTCTAACCACGGACACCTCAGATTATGCGTGGGGAGCCCATTTTCAGGGCAATTGTCTGCAGGGCCTTTGGACAAAGGACCAGAAGCTCCTGCATATCAATTTAAAGGAAATGTTAGCCGTTCAGAAGGCTCTATTGGCCTTCAGGAATCTTCTACATCCAAGACAACTACTGATACAAACAGACAACACCACAGTTATGTGTTACATAAACAAGCAAGGGGGATCTCATTCCTATCCCCTTTACAGACTAGCCATGAATCTATGGAACACAGCTCTAGCTTGCAAACTGGACCTTCAAGCTCAGTTTTTACCAGGGAAGCAAAACTTCCTGGCAGACAGTCTGAGCAGAAACCTGTTGGACCCACACGAATGGATGCTGGACTCCGAAATATTCAAGATGATTACAGCAGTCTGGGGATGTCCTCACATAGACCTCTTTGCATCCCACCTCAATCATCATCTACAGATTTTTTGCACCAGGACATTCCACGAACTAGCTTGGAAAGTGGATGCACTATCATTCAGTTGGAGAAACCTCTCTGGGTATGCCTTTCCGCCTCTTCTTCCACGGTGTTATTAAAGATCAAACAGGACAAGCCCAAGATGATAATCTTGCTGGCCCCAAATTGGCCTCGGCATTTTTGGTACCCAACACTGAGAAACCTTTGTCTGGAGCCCCCTTGGGTTTTACCACAGACTCCGAACCTTCTGTCCCAACACCAGGGTCAGGTTCTGCACTCCCATGTCAAAACTCTCAGCCTGGCGGCATGGTTAATCCAGGGTCTATGATTCATTCTCTCCTACCCAAGCAGGTTATGGATGTCATTTTAGAAGCCAGACGTCCTAGCACTAGAAAGTGTTATGCAGGAAAATGGTAAAGATTTTGCTCCTGGATGCAGGCTCAGGATTCAGATCCTCTTATTCCTAACATTCCTCTGATTTTACTTTACCTTACAGACCTCTTACATAAGGGTCTCTCTTTCTCTTCCATAAAAATACATGCCTCTGCTATTTCTGCTCATTATAATACAGACCCTCCTATCTTTTCCCACCAGCTCATGAGACAGTTTCTCAGAGGAGCTAAGAACTTAAGGCCCCCTAGATATCCACCCATTCCTGCTTGGGATCTCAACTCTGTTTTGGAAAAGCTCACCTTGCCTCCTTTTGAGCCTGCTGCCACATCTGACATCAAGTTTTTATCTTGGAAGACAGCCATCCTGTTGGCTCTGACCTCTGCCAGTAGAGTATCAGAGTTGCAAGCTCTCATGGCTGTGGAACCTTATATTATTTTTCATCAAGACAGGGTGTCTTTAAGGACTAATCCTACTTTCATGCCTAAGGTGGTTTCCAAGTGGCTCTAAATCAAACTATTCACTTGTCAACTTTTTTCCCCACTCCTCAAAATAAGGGGGAAAGGATCTTGCATTCCTTGGATGTACACAGACAACTACATTTTTACCTGGACAGAACCAAGGACATCAGGAAATCAGAGCAATTGTTTGATGTCCTTCATGGATGCATCTGCAGTCATAACAGCTGGGTTGTCCTGTCGTCAGGCAGCCCTTCAGTCGGCCGGATTCCAAAGTCCGGGTCCGGCTTTGGCTGATGTCGCACTTCACCCGACGTCATCTCTGTTGGTCTTCGGGTATAAAGGCATCAGCCGACGCCATTTTCCTCCGTCTTTCTTGCCGTGGCACCGAAGCAGAAGCTGTTCGCAAGTGCCGGTCGGTCGGATCCAGAGATTACTTCTACCGAATACTACTTCGAAGACTTCTAAAGCTAAGTACCCCGTTGGGGACTCTTTCTTGCCTCAGCCGATGTCAGAAAAAGTTAATAATTGTTTAACCTGTGGGAAACAAATACCTCATAAAGATTTCCATTCTCACTGTCTGCCTTGTTTAGGCCCAGCCCACGACGTAGCAGCCTGTTCGGCCTGTGCTTCCTTCAACCGACAAACGCTTAGGCGTCGGTCGGAGTTTGCAGAACAGTTTTTCGGTTCTGACTTTGCTTACATTATGTCGTCGGAACCTCCGACTACACTTTCTGCCAAAAAACGCAAAGATAAAAGACCGACACTCGCGGTCCGCGGTTTCGGCCGAAACCACGTTTAAGCAAACTGCGAGTGTCTCGGTTTCGGCCGAAACCGAGAAAACTGATCTAGGTACAGCCGAATCTATCTCTACAGCTGAGGCCCCTGCTACAACTCTTGAATCGGCCTCTGAAATTTTATCCACTACGGTGGTTCCCACTGACTTATCAGACACCATTCCCTTAGATGTCTCTACCCCAGCACGTGGTGCTGCTAGGCCTCCAGCAGCCATGTCCATTAAGGCCTTCGCCAGGGCTAAAGCAGCCAAGACTACCAAATCAGTGCCTGTTAAACCACCCTCAACCAGGCCCTCTTCTAGTTCTCAAATGCTTACTTTGGCAGAAGATTTAATTTCTCTAATTAGAGGATCTCAATCTCACCCAGACAGGGCCTCCCAGCCTCCAGATAAGAGACCTAGGACAGAGCCCCCTGAGCCAGTGTCCTCTGATGATTCTGCTGATGAATCAGACATTACTGACCAGCCAGAGGCCCCTTTCTCCAATTTTGAAGATTCTGATGCTGAAGAATCCATTCCAGCTGCTTCCCCTCCAGAGGAATTCTCCTTTGGGGAAACCTTACATGCCATGCGAGAGCAGTTCCAATGGCAGCAACAAGATTTTTCAGATTCCAGAAAAAGACTTAGAACAATACCAAGAGTTTATGCTTGATCAGTTAACTAAAAAACTAACCACTGATGAATCTCTTGACAAGAAATATGTATTAGAAATGGTAAATAACATACAACAGGTTAGTAACCATTCCTTAAAATGTGGCTATGATGCACTGGAGGCTTCATTTAGATCAGCCATGACTGGCACAGTGATAAGAAGGCATGCATGGCTAAAGGAGCAAGCTCTACCGGACCATGTTAAAGCTAAGTTGTTAGATGCTCCTATGGATAAGACAAGTTTGTTTGGTGCACCTGCCCAGCAGGTTATGAAGAAAATGGAAGAAAAGGCAAAATCAGTTCAAACTGTTAAAGATTTCCTGCAGGCTCAACCCCCAAGGTTTAGCAGGAACTGGCCTGCCAAAAATTGGTCCTTTCCTGACTCCACAAGATTTCAAAGGGGCAGGAATAGACGTTCCAGAGGCAGAAACCAACCCAGAGGAGGTGCCTACAGAGGACGACAGTGGCAAGGTAACAACAGAGGCACAGACACAGCCACTGCCACTACATCAACACAGCCACAGTGACTTAATCCTAAATCCGCCTACCAGGGAACAAATAGCAGCTCCACTAGGCGGAAGGTTAACCTTATTTTCAAAGAACTGGCACCACATAACAAAAGACAAGTGGATTTTACAAATTATAGATCAAGGTTACCGATTCCACTTCCACACTATACCAGTCAAAAGAGGAATGCCAAATCTACCTCCAAATCAAAAAACAGAAGCTTTACAACAGATAATGGAGTTAGCAAACATGAGAGCTGTGGAAAAAGTGCCAACAGCAGAGCAAGGAAAGGGGTTCTACTCCAGACTATTCCTAGTTCCAAGAAAGGAAAACACTTGGAGACCAATTCTCGACCTGTCCACCTTAAATGCATACATCATTGTCCCAAAATTCAAAATGCTGACCCTACAGCAACTTCTTCCCATGCTGGGCAAGGAGTGTTGGCTGGTAACTCTAGATCTCAAGGAGGCATACCTGCACGTCCCTATTCGACCAATCTGCAGAAGATACCTCAGATTTCCTGCAGGATCAGAGCACTATCAATTCTCAGCATTGCCTTTTGGCTTATCTACTGCGCCCAGAGTATTCACAAAATGCCTGGCATCAGTAATCGCCTATTGCAGACTACAGGGAATTCAAATTTACCCATACCTGGACGACTGCCTGCTACAAGGGGACAACAAAAGCAAGTTGACAACAGATTTACAAAGGGTCATTTACTTGCTACAAGCACTGGGATACACAGTCAATCTACAAAAGTCAAGGCTGATACCATCCCAAACAAGGACATTCTTGGGAGCGGAATTGGACACAGTAAGACAAATGGCATTCCTAACTACAGAAAAACAAAAAGAACTCCCTCTTTACTTTTTGGCACTAACAAAGCTGAACAAGTTAACAGCGAGAAAGGTACTGCAGGCCTTGGGCTTCATGGCATCATGCATAATCCTGGTCCCATTTGCCAGACTACATATGAGAAAACTACAGTGGTACCTAAGGAATTTATGGTCCCAACACAGGCACAGCCTAGAAACAGAAATCCCACTAATTCCATGCTTAACACAGGAGTTCCTATGGTGGGCTCAGGCATGCCAGTCCAACCCAGGCCTTCCCTTTCGCAGATGTCAAGCAAGCCAGAGCATTACAACAGACGCTTCAGACCTAGGATGGGGGGCCCATATGCTGGACAAATGCGTACAAGGATTGTGGACTCAGGATCAACTTCACCTGCACATCAACCTAAAAGAAATGCTGGCTGTAAAACTGGCAATCCAAAAGTTCAGACCATTTCTCAAAGAGGGACAACTGATGATAAGGACAGACAACACCACAGTCATGTGGTACATCAACAAACAGGGAGGCACTCATTCATACCCCCTATGCAGAATGACTTTGGAGCTGTGGACCCTGGCACTCAGCTACAACATCCAGCTACAGGCAATATTTGTACCAGGAAAAGAAAACACTCTAGCAGACATATTAAGCAGAACCACATCAGATGCCCACGAATGGCACCTGCACCCGGACATCTTCAGGACCATTTCAAAGAAATGGGGAATGCCTCAGATAGATCTATTCGCATCACCTCACAATCACCAACTCAAAAAATTCTGCACAAGGACATTCCACCCACTAGCATGGAAAGTGGATTCGCTCTCCTTCAGCTGGAAAGGCCTAACAGCATATGCATTCCCACCTCTTCCCTTGATACACAAAGTACTACTAAAAATCAAGGAAGAACATCCAAGGTTAATCCTGATAGCTCCAAACTGGCCAAGACAACACTGGTACCCACTACTGAGGAGCTTGTCTCGGAACAATATGTGGCCAATACCCCTGATGCCTTTGATGCTAACTCAGAACAACTACAGCACCATACATCCAAACCTAAAAACGTTACAACTGACTGCATGGAACATCACATAGCAGCAGCTAATCAAGAACTTTCCCAAGGAGTTAAAGACATTATTCTTGAAGCACGCAGACCTTCAACAAGAAGGAACTACGCTGGAAAATGGAAAAGGTTTGTCATTTGGAGTTCTGAAAGAGGAAAAGATGTGTCAAACATAGATATGCCTAACATTCTGGAGTATCTGGCCGAACTTCTCCATTCAGGCCTGTCCTACTCCTCCATCAAGATACATGCATCAGCTATTTCAGCAGAATACAGCTTTGATCCACCTGTCTTCTCACACCCGTTGCTCAGGCAGTTCCTCAGGGGAATCAAGAATGTAAAACCTCCAAGGAAACCACCATTACCAGCTTGGGACTTAAATTTCGTACTAGAAAAGTTGACACTCTCACCCTTTGAACCAGCAGCAACAGCAGACCTACAACACCTGTCATGGAAAACTGCTTTCCTACTGGCAATCACTTCAGCAAGGAGGGTTTCAGAACTACAGGCCTTAATGGCAGTGCAACCCTTCCTAATCTTCCACCAAGATAGGGTGTCCATGAGGACTAATCCAACCTTTATGCCTAAGGTGGTATCCAGAGTGTCTTTAAACCAGGCAATCCACTTACCTACCTTCTTTCCCAACCCACAAAACAGAGGGGAAAGAATTCTGCACACCTTGGATGTGCATAGACAGCTACGCTACTACTTGGACAGAACCAAAAGCAGCAGAAAGACTGACCAACTTTTTGTGGCATATGCAACAGGAAGGGAAGGAAAAGCTATCTCCAAACAGACAATCTCCAAATGGATAGGAAATTGCATACGATTCTGTTACTCCTTCCATGGAAAACCAATTCCACAGAACATAAGACCTCATTCTACAAGGGCAACAGCCACTACCACAGCCTTCTTACGAGGAGTGGCTACCAAAGACATTATTGAGGCGGCTACTTGGACCTCCGTGCATACATTTGCCAAGCATTATAATTTGCCTCTATATTCCAGATCCCGAGCAGGGTTTGCCACTGCTGTACTGCAAGGGATCCTAAACACACCATAATCTACCTTTATCCTCCTCCCCTAGTTGGCTATGGTATTCTACCCAGCTGTTATGACTGCAGATGCATCCATGAAGGACATAGTACAGTTTTGTACCTACCATAAATGTAGATGTCCGAACTGGATAGCATCTGCAGTCAGGATTACCCTCCCTCCTTCCCCTCTGAGGTACTCCTAGGGTGTTTACCCTCCTAATAGCTAGCTGATGGGGGGGGAGTCTTTTATGGTGTATTTGTTTGTATATATGTACATACATGCTTATTTTTGTGTTTACCTCTATCCTTTTGGAAACATTGGCATCTATCCAAATTTTCAGCCTTCAAGAGGGCTTCTGGCATCTGGGGCAAGAAACACTGAGGAAAATGGCGTCGGCTGATGCCTTTATACCCGAAGACCAACAGAGATGACGTCGGGTGAAGTGCGACATCAGCCAAAGCCGGACCCGGACTTTGGAATCCGGCCGACTGAAGGGCTGCCTGACGACAGGACAACCCAGCTGTTATGACTGCAGATGCTATCCAGTTCGGACATCTACATTTATGGTAGGTACAAAACTGTACTTTTCTTATTCTTCTAGTTCCCAAGGTAAAGCCATTTCAAAACACACCATTTCTAAATGGATTGCTCATGGAAACAGATTTTGCTATTCACACCATGGAAAGCAAATCACAGGGAGTATAAGGTCTCACTCTACCAGAGCTGCTGCCACTTCATCTGCCTTCCTCAGGGGAGTTCCTACCAAAAACATTTTGGAAGCTGCAACTTGGAGTTCAATGCATACTTTTTCCAAGCACTACAATCTTCCTCTCTACTCTAAGTCTAGGGCAGGCTTTGCTTCTGCAGTCTTGCAGGGCCTTTTAGCCGCCCCCTCTACTTTGACCACCTCCCTTTTATTCTGCTTTGGGATTCAACCCTACAGTCATGATTGCAACAGTGAAACACGATGAACATAGTACAGTTGTGTACACTTACCATAAATGTAGATGTTAGTGTCTTCACTGTTGCAGTCTGGGTTACTCTCCCTCCTGTCCCCTCTTATTTTTTCCTTTGTGTGGTTCCCTTCTTCACCCTTCTTCTGAGGTTTATTTGCAAAGGGTATGGGATCTTTCTAATTTTGAAACACCTGACATCTGGGGCAAGAAAAACTGGAGAAAATGGCGTTGGCTGTCAGCTTTGTACTCCTGGCGCTCTGACGTCAGGGAGCATGGCTGAACAGCCGACGCCGGACCCAGACTTTGGGATTCTGGCCAACCGAGGGCTGCCTGCCGGCAGGGGAGAACCCTACAGTCATGACTGCAACAGTGAAGACACTCGAACATCTACATTTATGGTAAGTGTACACAACTGTACTTTACCTACCTATGAACCTATATATTTGAATGTAGGCCTTTGTCCAGTTGTCCTTATGTTACATAGGATTGCAAAGAAAAAACAAACGACTAAAGATTTGTCTGTACCAGAGAGGCCCTTCAGATTGGCAGGCGTTTCTCAAAGCTTATTTCAGGCCTTCATGGCATTCAAGCCGCTTTCCTCTCAGCCTGCTCCTACAACTGCTTCCAGCCTTCACAAAAAAGATTTGGGGATAATAGCTCATCTAATGCTTTTTCCTGGGATGAAGGGGAATCTGGATTATTCCACACAGATCCCTTCTCCCTAGGAATATGTTTCCCCTGAAGATGAATCAGTAGGTGGTGACTCCCCAGTGGAGGAGATATCCTTTGGTGAAAATCACCTGAAAATGGGAGATCATTTTATATGGGATACTCCCCATATTTCTGAAGTCCAGAAAAGATATCAACTACAAGTTGATGTCCTTGGCCCCTCTGCAGATGTTCATCGTGCATACAGCTGCAGTCATAACAGATGGGTTATCCTGCCATCAGGCGGGTCCTCGGTCGGCCGAATTCCAAAGTCTTGGTCCGGCGTCGGTTGTCGTCGCTTCTGCCCTGACGTCAGTGCGGCAGGGGTATAAAAGAGCCAGCCGACGCCATCTTCTTCAGTCTTTCTTGCCGTGCGGTGCCCGTAGCAGAAGCAGTTCGCAAGTGCCGGTCGGCCAGCTCCTGAGATTTACGAAAATATTTCAGCCGAAGTCTTCTTGAAAGCTAAGTACCCCGTTGGGGAAACTTTTCTTGCCTCAGACCGATGTCGGACAAAGTTAATAATTCCATTTCATGTGGGAAGCAAATACCGCATAAGGATTTCCACTCTTTCTGTATTCCTTGCTTAGGCCCAGTCCACGACGTCTCGGCCTGCCGTTTTTGTGCTAGATTCAACAAACGCACTATTAAGCGTCTGGCGGAGTTCGCCCATCACTATTTTGGTAAAAAATTTAATTATATTATGTCGTCGGATACTCCGACTCCAGTTTTGAGTAAAAGATGCAAAGATAAGGACTGACATACGAGGTCCGCGACTTCTACTGACACCACGCTAAGGCCGATTACCGGTTCTCCGGTTCTCAGCGAGGCGCCTACGCAGCCCCTGAGTACCGATGACACTTCATTACCGGTGTCTTCTGTGCCTGAGGTCGCAGGCTCCTCGGCCCCCATTCCGACTACAGATACCAACGCCACTCTTGGCGGGGAAACTCAGAGTTTAGACAGGCCTGCCATTTCTCAATCACTGGGAAGGCCAAGATTACTCAGATTCCAAGAAAAGGCTCAGGGATTTTCTCTTGCTCCCCTAGCATAGGCCTCTGGCTATCCCTCCTGTCTTAGATATATTAGATGATGTGTACACAGAAGCCAGCCTCAACCCAGATTCTTTACCTCCAGCTCCTGTTAAACCATACAGGTATTACCGGGTTCCTGATTCACACCATTTCCTATACAAAAGCCATACTGCTGACCCAGAAACTATTTCACAGTGTCCCAAGGGAATTAAGGCCCCTACTGCTAAAACCCATTACCTTCAGAGAGAGATTCCAGAGCTTTAGAAAGGTGGGGGAAAAAGGTGTATATCTCGGCCACTTTAACCATGAGGGCATTAAACTGTCATTTCCATATGTTAAAGTATCAACAGTTTTTGTTATCTCAGTTGAAAAGCAAAATGACACAACCAGAGCAACCAGATTTAAAATAGTTGCAGGATTTGTTGCATAGTGCAGAGCAAGTGGGTAAACATACCTTGCAGTGTGGTTCTGATGCTTTAGAGGCCTCATGTAGAGCTGCTGTTACAGGGTCTGTCATACGTAGACATGCTTGGCTCAAAGAGCAAGCCTTACCAGATCATGTCAAAGCTAAATTACTAGATGCACCTCTTCAAAAAGATGTATTGTTTGGTGTTAAAGCTGAGGAGGTACTAAAGAAAATGGAGGAAAAGGTGAGATCAATGCAAACAGTGAAAGATTTCCTGCAGGTACAACCTCCAAGTTTCAGCAGAAACTGGCCTTCAAAAAATTAGTCCTTTCCAGCCACGGACAGACCTCAAAGAGGCAGATACAGGCGCCCGAGGGGTAGAGGGCAATCTCAAGGATCATTCAGAGCCAGACAATGGCAAGCACCAACCCCAAGAGGTGGAGAAGATAGATCACAGTCATTCAGAAAGCAGACACAATGACTTTCCCCTTTACCTGCCAAGCAAAGCTTTAATGGCAGCACCTTTAGGCGGAAAACTGGCATTATTCTCAAAAAATTGGCATATTGTCACAAAAGACAAATGGATCCTGGACATTATAGACAGAGGCTACAGATTCCACTTTCACACCCTTCCAAAAATGAGAGGCATACCAAACCTGCCACGAAATCAAAGGGCAGAGGCACAAAAACAAATTTCAGCTCTCATGGACATGAAAGCTATTCAAGAGGTACCTGCAAAAGGACAAGGTCAAGGGTTTTATTCCAGACTATTCCTGGTACCAAGGAAAGACAAAGATTGGAGACCTATTTTAGACCTATCCATCCTAAACACATATTTACAGGTACCAAAATTCAAGATGCTCACATTACAGCAGCTTCTTCCCATGCTGGGCAAGGAGTCTTGGCTGGTAACATTGGACCTCAAGGAGGCATACCTGCATGTCCCTATCAGACAAGATTGCAGAAGATACCTCTGATTTCTTGCAGGTTCAACCCATTATCAATTCTCTGCATTGCCCTTTGGCTTATCTACTGCGCCCAGAGTGTTTACGAAATGCCTGGCATCAGTAATCGCCTTCTGCAGACTTCAAGGAATACAAATATACCCATATCTGGATGACTGCCTGATCCAAGCGGACAGCAAGGACATACTACTGCAGCACCTGGCGTTTGTAATAAAACTGTTGAACTTTCTGGGATACACAGTCAACAAAAAGAAATCAAAACTAATACCCTCTCAAACAATAATTTTCCTGGGTGCCAGCTTGAATACAAACACCCAGATGGGCCTACCTCTCGCCAGACAAACAAGGGCAACTATCTCAATACTTCAGCAAAATGGCAACTTTCACCAGGCTCACTGCAAGGAAAGTCCTGCAGGCTCTGGGATTCATGGCATCTTGCATCCTTCTGATCCCATGTGCAAAGCTGCATATGAGGAAACTTCAGTGGTACCTAAAAAACTTATGGTCTCAACACAGCCACAGTTTGGAAACAATTGTACCACTCATTCCATGTCTTCAAAAGGAATTTCTGTGGTGGGCTCAAGCATGCCAAAGAAACATAGATTTCCCTTTCTGCATACCTCAAGCAAATCAAATCATCACAACAGATGCCTCGGACTACCCCTGGGGGGCACACATGACAGATCAGTGCATTCAGGGAAAATGGTCCCAAAAAGAGAAGCACCTACACATCAACCAAAAGGAAATGCTACCAGTGCAAAATGCTATTATGGCCTTCAAAGACCTACTGCATCCAGGCCAGCTATTGATAAGGACAGACAACACCACAGTGATGTGGTACATAAACAAACAGGGGGGAACTCATTCATACCCCCCTATGCAGACTAGCCATGACCCTTTGGAACACAGCTCTGGAATTGCAAATCCAACTTCAGGCACAATTCCTGCCACGGAAGGAAAACACACTGGCGGACAGCCTAAGCAGAAATATGACAGATCCACACGAATGGAAGTTACATCCTCAAGTTTTCGCAAAGATAACTCAGGCATGGGGACAGCCAGACATAGATCTCGTTGCTACCCACAGAAATTACCAACTGAAAAATTTTTGCTCAAGGACCTATCATCCACAGGCCTGGAAAGTGGACGCACTTTCTTTCAATTGGACAACATTGACAGTCTATGCCTTTCTGCCTCTCCCTCTGCTGCCCAAAGTTCTATTAAAAGCCAGAGCAGAGAGGCCGAAAATTGTTCTCATTGCTCCAGACTGGCCAAGACAACACTGGTATCCACTCCTGAAGAGCCTGACGCTTTCCCCACCATGGATCCTACCTCTAGTGCCTCTTCTGTTGTCCCAGCACAACTTCAAAACTCTTCACAGCAAGCTCAAAACCCTAAATCTAGCCGCATGGAGAATCCCTTGATTTCCCAACAGACCCTCCTCTCCAAGGAGGTGCAGGATGTCATCTTGGAGGCCAGAAGACCTTCTGCTAGAAAAGCCTACTCTGCCAAATGGAAACGGTTTTGTGCCTGGAATCAGAAAAAGGGCCAGAATCCTTGGGTAATAAATTTACCTCAAATATTACAGTACCTAGCTGAGATGTTAAACAGTGGACTTTCCTTCTCCTCCATCAAAATCCATGCTTCAGCCATTTCTGCACAATACAACACAGATCCTCCTCTATTCTCCCATCCTCTCTTAAGACAGTTCCTCAGAGGGGCTAAGAATATAAAACCCCCAAGGAAACCACCAGTCCCTGCTTGGGACCTCAACTTCATATTGGAAAAACTGACCCTTCCTCCATTTGAGCCAGCTGCTTCAACAGAACTACAATATTTGCCATGGAAAACAGCCTTCCTTCTGGCTATCACCTCAGCACGCAGGGTTTCGGAACTACAGGCCCTCATGGCTGTGCAACCTTTCATCATTTTCCATCAGGACAGAGTTCCTTACGAACCCAACCCTACCTTTATGCCAAAGGTAGTATCCAGTGTAGCCTTGAATCAGACTATCCACTTACCTACCTTTTACCCTAACCCACAAAACAAAGGGGAAAGACTACTGCATTCCTTGGACATTCACAGACAAATGCGTTATTTGGACAGGACAAAGCCATTCAGGAAATCTGAGCAACTCTTTGTGTCCTATGCTACAGGTGCTCAAGGAAAGGCCATCTCCAAACAGACCATCTCAAAATGGATAGCCCACTGCATACGCTTTTGTTACTCATTTCATGGAAAAGCTGTGCCTTCAAGCATCAGATCCCACTCCACAAGGGCCACAGCTACCTCCGCATCTTTCCTCAGGGGGGTTCCTACCAAGGACATTTTGGAAGCAGCCACCTGGAGTTCAGTGCACACTTTCTCCAAGCACTATCACCTTCCACTTTACTCTAAATCTAGAGTGGGATTTGCCACAGCTGTCTTGCAGGGCATCCTTGCTCCTCCTAGTTCGACTTAGTGCCTGCCACCCCTACTTAGCTTTGGGATTCTACCCATCTGTTATGACTGCAGCTGTATGCACGATGAACATAGTACAGTTTTGTACCTACCATAAATGTAGAGTGCTCATACAGCTGCAGTCCAGGTTTCCCTCCCTCCATCCCCTCTTAGGATAGGCCTTATGGCAAACACCTTCTCATACAACCTATTTGGGGTATTCTTTTATGGTGTATTTGCTTGCAAACTACTGTTTTTTGATTATTCTATATTGCATGATTACATAAGTTTGTTTTGCCTTCCTTCTGGGGGCACCTGACATCTTGGGCAAGAAAAACTGAAGAAGATGGCGTCTGCTGGCTCTTTTATACCCCTGCCACACTGACGTCAGGGAAGAAGCGACGACAACCGACGCCGGACCTAGACTTTGGAATTCGGCCGACCGAGGACCCGCCTGACTGCAGGATAACCTATCTGTTATGACTGCAGCTGTATGAGCACGCGAGCATCTACATTTATGGTAGGTACAAAACTGTACTTTCCTGCTATGCAGCCTGCATTTCTGGATGCTTTCCACAATGCTTCACAAACTCCAGACTCCAAAGCTCTGGCCCCTAAGAATTCAGACCACTTCTGTAAGGTCCTTGAGGATTGTAAATTCCATTCAGGTGTCCTGCTGCTGACCCAGCGGTTATTGATGTAACCACAGACAATCCTTTAAGGATGCGTCCTTCCTCTAATATGCCTCCATTAGACAAAGCAGAACTCTTGAGAGACTGGGTAATAAGGCATATGCGTCATCCACCTGGGCTTTCAGGGCCAATCATTACCAGACACATATGACAAAGTTCTCCTTAGAGCTTTTGTCTTGGGCATCTAATGCCATTGCAGATTTTCTCAATTCAGACAGAAAAGCCTTGACTCTAGCTGTCCTGGGAGCTTCTTCACAGGTAGCAAAACATTCCATTACACGCAATTATGATGCCATGATTATGATGGTTTGTGCCAGGGCAGCTGTTAACTGGTTCAGTTCTTAGAAGATTTTCCTGGCTCAGGCTACAGCCCCCCCCCCCCCAGGATGACTTCAAATCTAAGTTAATGTATGCACCACAAGACAATTCAGCCTTATTTAGTAAGGCAGCAGCTTCCTTAAGTACCTACAGGAAGAAAAAAACAAGGAACTTAAGGAGTTGAAACGCATCCCGGTTTCTCTTGCACCCATGTTTCACAGGAATTTCTCTTCAAGTCATATTTTCATCCATAGCTGCACTCAATATGCCCCCAGTAAGTCTTCTAGAGGAAACGAGACAAACAGAAGCCTAGGAGTTCTCAGCCATTCTCACAACATAGGCAGTCCTTTCCTGACAAAGGGAGTCCTTGACTACCCTGCAGATGCCCCCCCCCCTTCCCCTTTCCTGTCCACTGCTCATGGGGTCTGGAAAAGCATCACCCAATACAGTTGGATTCTTTCTGTAATCAAAAAAAGGATATTTCATGGTTTGGCACTCCACCCCCACCTTCAGGGGGCATCCCTCAACCCCTCCAGGGAGCACTTATCCCTCTTCCCAAAACTCCTTTTGGAGCTTCAGCAGCAGGGCTTCATTCAAAAGGTTCCTCAGTCCTCAAGAGGGAAAAGGCTTCTATTCAGTAATATTCCCGGTCCCCAAAAAGGATGGCCCTTGGAGACCAATACTGGATTTATCATGTCTCAACACCTTCCTAAAGGTTCTTGCCTTCAGAATGTTAACACTCCAAACATTATTTCCCCTTATCTTTCCACAGGGATACTTGGCATCTCTAGATATAAAAGATACTTACCTTCACATCCCCATTCACCCCAACTTCAGGACATTCTTACATATTTCTGTTGGTTCCTGACAATTTCAGTTCAATGCCTTGCTCTTTGGTCTTTCTACAGCACCAAGGCTATTCACAAAATGCCTGACTTCAGTGATTGCACACTGCAGACTTTTGGGCATCCAGATTTTCATATACCTGGATAATCTTCTTTTACATGCCCCAACTTCACATACTGTACTCCAAAGCTTGGAGACCACCGTTTCCCTCCTCGAGAAACTGGGATTCACCATCAACTACAGAAAGTCAGTCCTCACTCTTTCACGTGACCACATTTTCCTGGGTTGTCAAATAGAAAGACAGAGATTTGAGATTGTCACTTCCACCTCAGAAGGTGCAGGACCTTCAGTCCTCTTTTCACTTCCTTCTCCCCTTAACTCATATCACGGCCAGAGAGTTCCTCAGTGTGCTGGGATTCATGGTTTCTACCATTGCCATGGTACCACTGGCAAAACTGCACTTGAGGAAATTGCAGTGGTTCCTTAGATCAGTGTGGACCCAGCATTTTCACCCACTAGAATACCAAGTCCCCCCATTCCTCTCTTAAAGAGGGAACTACTCTGGTGGATCCATCAGTTAGACCTAAATCCAGGTCTACCAATGCATCCTCTCACCCTAGTCCTAGAACTCTACATAGACTCATCAGAAGTGGGCTGGGGAGCGACCTTGGGCAAATTCACAGTTCAGGGAATTTGGACCCCACTGCCAAAAGTCAGAACACATCAATATCAGGCGATTGTGAGCATTGCTACTAGCTGTACAAGCATTTCACCCTCTCCCTTGCCGAGGCCCTCTACAACTGTTCACAGACATGACAGTCCTCTCTCTCCTGTGCTGGTGGCCGTCGGCTCTTCCGGTGTGGGAATTTCTGGCCCAATACCTCATGACTATTTGGGCAGTGTACATTCCCTCCAACTGGAATCTTGTAGCAGACTCCTCAAGCAGATCTATGACTCAATCCCACGAATGGATGCTTCACAGGGACATGTTCCAGGATATAGTCCACCAGTGGGGTATTCCTCAAATAGACGTATTTGCTCCCCCCCCCCCCCTCGAACAGACAACTTACAAAATTTTGTACCAGAGTCCCAAGTCCTCTGGTTTAAAAAGTTGACACCCTCTCCTTCTCTTGGAAGGGAATGTTTCTGTATGCATTCCCTCTCCTTCCTCTAATACCAAAGGTCTGTTCAAGGTTCGACAAGACCAGCCAAAATTCTTGCTGTGACTCTGTTTTGGCCAAGACAGTGCTGGTTCCCCCTTCTTCTAAGCCAAGGCCTGCCACCACACGTACCCCACAGAGTGGACATACTTGCACAGAACAAAGGATCCCTGATACACCCACACCTGTCAGTGCCACAGCTGACACTGTGGATGATAGGATTCTAATTCCCTTAAGACACTTATTCTTAGAGGACATGCTCAGGGTTTTGCAGGTGGCCAGAAAACCCAATATGAGAAAATCTTGTTTCCAAGTGGAAAAGATTTTCACTGTGCTGTCTCTAAGAATAAAGACCCACGGACAGTGGAGGAATCTCTTGTTTGTGTGAATTGCTCTCTGCTGGTTTGGCTTACTCCTCTGTCAAATCACACATGTTCACTGTTTGTGCTTGTTTGCTTTTTTCTCCTTCTGTAGCATCCAGATTTGAGTTGAAACAATTCCTTAAGGACGTCCTTCACATTAGACCTCCCAGGAAACCTATTCCTCTTCAGGACCTTCATTTTGTCATAGAAAAACTGACCCAGGTCCCTTTTGAGCCTGCATCCTCAAACGTTGCTTTTGGAAAACTGTTCTACTAGTGGACTTGACCTCAGCCAGAAGCATGTCAGAGCTTCAAACCTTTATGGCAGTTACCCCCCTTCCTGGTATTTCATAAGGATAGGGTATCCTTATGAACAAATCCTTCCTTTATGCCAAAAGTTATCCTTTAATCCATCCAATTGCCTACCTTCTTCCCTTCTCCACAAAACCACATTGAGAAGGTACTACACTCCTTAGATGTTCAGACAACTTGGGTTTTACCGGAACAAGACTAAAGCTGTCAGGAAATATGAAAAGCTATTTGTGAACTTTCATCCCAGGGCTCTGGGTTTACCTATTTCAAGCAGACTATTTCATTTTGAATTTCAAAGACTATTTGCCTTTGTTGCACACACCATGGAAAGAGACTCTCTTCACCCGTGAAGGCCCTTTCTGCCAGGGCTGTGGCTTCCTCTAAGGCATTCTTCAAGCAGCAGCCTGGTCTTTTAGCCATACCTTTGCCAAGCACTACAAACTGGATGGCATTTCCAGATCCAGAGCTGGTTTTACCAAAGCCATTTTACATGGCTTCATTGAAAGCTCCTACTCCTTCCTTCCTTCTTGAGCTTTGGAACTCTCCCTCAGGTTAAGAATACTGCAGCAAGTGAATAGAAGTACATAGAATAGTTGTGTAAAATCTTGCCATAGTCATAGATGTCCTTCTCTTCACTGCTGAAGTATTCTGTCCCCCCTCCTTCTCCTCGGTCTGTTGTTCTACTTGGATGTACTGATATATCCCTAATCTGACATTCCTCATGGGGCAGTTCTGAGGATGGTACATGCATACATTGCTTTTATGGCTTGTGTCCGACAGCAGCCTACATGCAACCTCCCATGGTACCCGACAGTAGTATAAGACTTTTGTATACTGGCTGGTGTCTGATCGCCTTCAGGCAGGAGATTCCGTCAGGTTAAGAATACTGCAGCAAGTGAATAGGAGGACGTCAGTAATTACTACAGCTTTCCTGCCAGGCATCCTGTTATCAGTTTTTATTGGGCTGTAGTAATTTGAGAAGGTGTGATCCAAGGACCCAGTGGCTGCTTGTAGAGTGTCTTGAACACCTAACCCTTCTGAAGGCGGCTGTGGTAACTGCAGTACTTTTTGTTGAATGGCATGACTTTTTAATGCAGGGTCCTGCCATAGGCATTACATCCATTGTTAATACAATTATTGTGCTAGCCTCTTTGAAACAGATTAATTTATCAATGTCAGTCCCAGCTTGCTTTCTGCAAAGGAAATAAACAGTGAATTTTCTAAATGTTTAACTTTGTTCCATATAGTACCTCAACTTTTTTGCACATCTAGGGATTGCAGGATTCTTTGTCCACTATTCTAAGGACTAAAGAACAAAAAACAGATGTTGAACGCTTGCTTCGAGGGTATGTCTGTAACATTTAATCTGAAGTAGTTAACTTCATTTGTGCAGCAACCTATGGGATTCAGATCCGACGGTTTTCAACAGCTTTAGATCCGAGCTCCTCCCCCTACCCATAATCCCCTGCCAACCCTGACTGACCTCAGATCTAGTTTGCCACTGTTAACCAACAGCAGCTTGATCTAGAGTTCCAGGCGTTAGAGACTTTTTCTTGAGGAAAAATTTACCTTTTTTTCTTCTTTTTTCTGCTATTTTTGGTTGTGAGTGTTTCCAGGTCCCTTTAATTTTGTATTTTTCTGTATTTACCTCCCCCTCCTTCGTGGTTCCGTTAGGGTTGTGTGTGTGTGTGTGTGTGTGTGTGTGTGTGTGTGTGTGTGTGTTTGGGGCCTAGTGTGTGTGTTTTACTTTCTCAGTATGTCTGAGGCCCCAAAGGTGGTGATTTCTAAGTAAACAGAGTGTGGCCATAAGCTGTCCCCAGCGGATGGCCACACTGTGTGTTGTGCCTTGGGGTTGAGCACATGTCCTCTGGTTATACCATTTGTGCAGCGTTCAACCCCAGGGCACTCGAGGACCGGAGGTCTAGGCTGATTCTGGCGGGTCTTCTGCCCCCAGACTCTGCTTCTACCTCTGGTCCTCCCATGGCTCCCGCTGCAGCTGCGATGGCTGCCACTCCTGCTTCCCTCCCCCCAGCCAGGACTCAACCTCTAGCCTTAGGCCCGGAGGAGAGGGAGGCTAGGAAAGAAAGGAGGAGGGAAAAGCACCACAAGCGGCGGGTCGAGGCCTCCGCTTCGGCCCCCACCCCCGGCTAAGCGGTCTTCTAGTTCTCCTCCTTCTCTGATCTGGTCCCCGTGCTTTTCACCGGGTCCTGAGGAGACCCGATCTCCTTCGAGGTCATCGAGGCTACACTCCTGTCCTGCCTCGGTGGCCTCGTCGAGATCTACCAGAAGTCTCACAGATGCAGATTTGGGCCGGATGATGAGAAGATTCCTCCAGGCCCAACTGCAGATGGGAATGCTCCTGCCTCCCCCCCCCCCCCTCTGGGGGGGGAGCTCGACCCCCTTCTTTGCCCCGATAGCTCTTTCTCCATCCTGTTTCCCGGGTTCTTAGTCATCGGAGCCGGGCAGCCTTGGAGCCCGGGGGTGTGTCGGCGCCAATAGTCTCAGGTACTTCGGCGCCTACAGTTCCCTCGAGTCTGTCGGGTCCATTTTCTTCGGATCTGAGCAGAGAGCTGAGCTTTGGATCCGGCAGTATCGGTATGCCTTCGGCTCCGTCCAGGTCGGAGCATGCTGGCTTGTCGGATCCGATTGCTTCGGCGCCGGCTCCGATCCGCCCGTCTGATCCGAGGGAGGGTCTGCTTTTGTATCCCAGAGAGAGCAGCTCTCCCTCGGCATTCGACGTGGTGGAGAGGGTTCTGTTGAGAGATTCCAGACCCCCGGCCCTTGCCACGGCTCCACCCTGCACTCCTCCTCAGTTGGGCCCGACTTCCATCACCTAGCCCCAGGGACAGCCTGCTTTGACATCCCAGGTAGTTCCATTGGAACAAGACGTTGCTGGTGAGACCTCCTCGGACAGCCCCCCCCGAGGAGGTTCCTCACAAGCTAAGGTGCAATAGGAGGCACCTGAACTTCCCCAAGTCCTTGACTGAGGACACAGATTTGGAGGAAAGGGAAGGCTCCCCAAGATCACCCCCCGAAGATGTCTCATTTGGTGACATCATGGAGATGCTCAGAATAAAGGGGGGGTGGTCTGCCCCAAAGCCTACCTCGGACGAATCCGTGTTCCTGGAGGCGTTTGAAGCAGGCCCGTCTTCCTCTTGGGTGTCCCCTCCGGCCGACCCCCTGGTAGACTTGATTACTACCAGGGCGTGGAAGGAGCCGGACACTGTGGAGCCAGTCCCCAAGTGCCCGGACAAGATTCTTAGCCCACCCTCTGACAAGTCCCACTGGAGTAAGGGTCCCCCTGTAGATGCCATGTTGGTGGCGGCGGCCACCAAGAGGGAACTTGCTCAGGAGCACCCTTCGGTTCATCCACCGAGCAAGGAGTCTTGGTCGATGGACCGCCTAGGGAAGCGGGTGTTTAGTTTGGCTACCTTCTCTGTGAGGTCGCTGAACTACATGACATATGTGCTGCGACTGCAGCGGGACCTTATCAAAGAGTACGCTGCGTCGCCCCCCCGAGTCCATGTCTGCGGAGGACTAACAATTGCACTCCACCCGTATGGCCACTCTAAGATCCATATCTAACACCTCTATGCAGCTACTGTCTCATGCCACTGAAGGAGCCGCTAGAGCCAGCGGAGCGGGCCTCGTTATGAGACGTCAGGCCTGGCACCGGCACTGTGATTTCATGTAGCCCTTTAAGGCGTCTTTCGCTAATGCCCCTTTTGATGGTTCTGTCCTCTTAAGCAAAACCGTGCGAGATACCTTGGTCCAGAGCGAAAAGGACGCGAAGACTATGTCTGCCGTCAGAGTCTGCTTCTCTGCTCCCCAGAGGTCCTTCTCGAAGAACCAAAAGGGACAGAAGAAGATGTGGTTCCGGAAGTCACAACAGTCCCGTCCCGCTCCGGACTCCCAGCCCTTCCCGCTCCGGACTCCCAGCCCTTCCGTGGCAGAGGAGGGCAGGGCGGATGCCGCCCTAGAGGCAGAGGGGGCCCGCGGAACTTTAGATCCAGAGAACCCTTCTCGGACCAACCCACGCAACACCCCTGAGGGGTTGCCCGACTTCTGCACTCTGGAGGCAGTCGGGGGGCATTTCTCGAAGCACCCAGCAGCTTGGGAGTCCATCACGACAGACCGTTGGGTGCTTCGCATCATATTCAGAGGATGTCAGATTCCCCTTTCTCATTACCTACGAAACCCCAGATACCTCCCCGATGTCCCACCCGATCAGAGGGAGGCCGCAGCAATGGAAATCCAATATTTGCTGGAAAAAAGAGCCATCCAACATGTCCCCCCAGACCAGTGCGGGTCCAGGTTTTACTCCAGGTTCTTCTTGGTGCCAGAAAAGACGGGGGACTTAAGACCAATCCTCGATCTCTCTTCCCTGAACCTGTCAGTAACCAAAGAGAAGTTCCGCATGGTCACTCTTCAATCCATTCTCCCCCTTTTGCGGGAGAACGATTGGATGTGCTCTATAGACCTCAAGGATGCGTACTACCACATTCTGATGGACAGGCGATGCTGGAGGTTCCTCCGCTTCCGGCTAGGAGCCAGTCATTTCCAATTCAGGGTCCTCCCCTTTGGTCACACCACAGCCCCCAGGGTGTTCACCAAAGTGTTAGCAGTGATAGCGGCCCACCTGAGGCTCCAGGGAATTCAGGTCTTCCCGTACCTGGACGACTGGCTCCTGACTGCCCCGACAAGGCATCTCTGTGCAGCCAGAGACTACTTTCTTCGTCTAGCTCCCCGGCTGGGGATCACTATCAACATAGAGTAGTAGTCTCTTCCGACTCAGACCATAGTCTTCATAGGGGCCAGATTAGACACAAACAAACTCCTAGCTTTCTTGACCACAGACAGGCTACTAACCCTGAGGCTACATTGCAGGCCATTCTGCAGTCTCCAGCTCCCCCGGCGGAATTGGTCCTGAGGGCTCTTGGCTCGATGGCGGCAACAATCAACCTATTGCCAATGGCACGTTTGAACATGAGGGTCTTGCAATGGACCCTTCAAGTCCAGTGGTCCTTTCTTCACTATCCTTTGAGCCATCCCGTTCCCCTCAGCAGGGCTTGCAAGAGGGCCCTCCTATGGTGGCTCCAATCTCCGGACCTCCAGCAAGGATGCCCCTTTTCTGTGACCCCTCCACTAGCCACGGTGACCACGGATGCCTCCCGCCTCGGGTGGGGGGGGCATTGTTCAGGCAGGACAGTCCAAGGCACATGGGACCTCACTGAGACCTCACTGCATATCAACGTCCTAGAGGTGAGGGCAGTGCTGTTAGCGTTGCAAGCACTTCAGGACCTTCTTCCTGTAGGAACGATTGCAATTCAGACAGACAATGTCTGTTGTCTGGTACATCAACAAAAGGGGGAACCAGGTCTTACCCACTCTGTCGAGAGGCCATGAGGGTGTGGGAATGGGCGATCTCCACCAACCGCTTTCTCATAGCAATGCACATTCCGGGACGGTCCAACATCCTAGCGGACAAACTTAAGCCACACCATCCTGTTGCCATACGAGTCGTCTCTTAATCCCGAGATAGCGAATTGGATTTTCGCCAAATGGGGTCAACCCTGTTGCGATCTCTTTGCCTCTCCCTCAAACGCAAAATGTTACTACTTAGCTGTCATTTCCCCCTCTGTGGAACCCCTCGAGAGAGACGCTCTGATGCATGCTTGGCCTCCTGGTCTTCTTTATGCTTACCCTCCTCTTCCTCTGATGCTGAAGTTTCTTCAGAAAGCCAGTCGGTTGGGGAGCGGGATTATCCTCATTGCCCCATTTTGGCCTCGTCAAACCTGGTTCCCTTAACTTTGGTCTCATCTGGTGAATCCTCCCTGGATTCTGGATCCCTGTCTGGATCTAATATCCCACCCCCTAGATCTCCCAGTCCCGAACCTGGACAACCTCAAGCTCACAGCTTGGCTGCTCCAGTTCCACTCGTAGATAGGACTCACGGTATCTCTTCCCCAGTTAAAAATATTCTAGTAGCAACGCACAAGCCTTCTACTAGGAAGATCTATAGCAGCAAATGGAAACGTTTCTCCATTTGGGCGGAACACAAAAATTTGGATCCATTTACAGCTCCTTTGCCCGCTGTATTAGACTTTGTCAGGTCTGTTTCATCAAGGGGCTTAGCTCCTCCACAGTTAAGGTTCAACTAGCAGCTATCTCTCATTATCACGTGGGAGATGAATTGGACCCTTTGATCACCACGAAATTGTGTAAGACCTTTTTGAAGGGCACCTTTCTGCTCAGACCTCCAGTGAAGGATGTAGTCCCTCCTTGGGATTTAACGCTGGTGCTTCACGCCTTGACAGCTCCCCCGTTTGACCCTGCAGCGTTATCACCTCGGCTCGAAGGGTTTCTGAACTACAGGCCCTCTGTGTAAAACCCCCATACTTGACTTTTCACAAGGATTGAGTTTACCCTAGGACCAATCCCTCTTTTCTTCCCAAGGTTGCCTCTGAGTCTAATATTAACCAGTCCATCAACCTGCTGGTCTTTTTTCCGAATTACCTTAAAGGGGAATTCAAATTACACTCATTGGATGTGCATAGACAACTTCGCTTCTACATCCACAGAACATCTGGTCATAGGAAATCCGACCAGTTGTTCGTCTCCTTTGCCAAATTTAATTTGGGTAAATCTGTCTCAAAAGTCTCACTGTCTAGATGGATTTCACAGTGTATCCTTTTAGCATATGAAAGTTCGGGCAGGCCCGCACCTCGGGGAGTCCTTGCCCACTCTACTCGTGCTATGTCTACCTCTGCGGCTTTTAGAGCTAGTGTCTCTTTGGATGATATTTGTTTGGCAGCCACTTGGGCCTCATCTCATACCTTTATCAATCACTATAAATTGGACATCTCCAGAGGGAGAGCATCCTTTGGCTCTGCAGTGCTCCGGAACATCCTTCCATGAAGACCACCCAAGATTCAGGTAGCTGGGGACTCTGTCCCATAGGTTGCTGCACAAATGAAGTTAACTACTTCAGATTACGAAGTTATGTACTCACCATAATGTTCCATCTGAGTAGGTAAACTTCATTTGTCAGCAACCGTCCCTCCCTCCTGTCCCCTCACTTGCGAATGTCTTCATACTCAGGTCCATGAGTTTACCCTCCTTTCTCGAGGATAGAATTTTTATAGCAGCTTCTGCTGTTGGGCAAACTTGATCTGAGGTCAGTCAGGGTTGGCAGGGGATTATGGGTAGGGGGAGGAGCTTGGAGCTCGGATCTAAAGTTGTTGAAAACTGCCGGCTCGGATCCGAGGTAGGATCTGAATCCCATAGGTTGCTGACAAATGAAGTTTACCTACTCAGATGGAACGTTATGGTGAGTACATAACTTCTTATTCTGGTCTCAGCAGCAAAGAGAAGGACATCTATGGTCATGGTAAGATTTTACACAACTATTCTTTCTTTCTACTTCAGTAGTAGGAGAAAAAAAAAACAATAACCGGAACAGAATCTCTGCTTCAAGATTTAGTACACTAAGAACTTTTGTCTTACAATTCAACAAGACTTCATCAAAGTACAAATACAAAAAATATTTCTGTGCTCCTTTAGTAATATTAAACTACTAATTAGATCTCACAACCCATTAAAAATTCAGCTCCTTTGCACTTGTATATAATGGTGAATAAAACCCATAAGAATTCCACTGATCACATTTGAGACAAACTGTGGCTACCACAATGTCAAAAACTGAACCTTTGGCAGACTATGTAGATTTTAGGTGTAAACGGAGGGATTCTTGGCATTTTTGGCAGAAGTCATTACTATACAATTTAACCACATCGATTTTCAGAAGTAAAATTAATTTATTTTTAGTAATACCACATAATATAGGTTTAAGGTTATTTTCGAGAGTGAGTGAGGATAAACCTCGCATACATAATGAACTGTTGGTAGTAAATTAATTTATGGATTTAATACTGCACAATAATTTTATATTCTTTGAGAGGGGAATATTTCTGCTGAATATTTCTGGCCGAATGGGAAAAGAAATGGGTGATGTTATGTAGTCCTATCTTGCCTACAATTCTTACCCATGGGTTCGGAGCCGAATATCGGCTCCAACTCTGCCTATTTACTAGCTCAAAAGTCTCTGATTGGCTGGGCTAAGAGGGTTATCCCATAGTACACTGCTTCGCATCCCCAGATCTCGTTTGCCGCTTGTAGAGCTCGGACGTGGTCTCGCTTGGCTGTGCCTAGTACTGCTTGCTTCATACTTCAAAAGCTATTTTAATAGCTATTTTTGCTGTGGTAGTTGTGTTTGCATGTTTAGTTGTGTTTTTTGTGGTATCCCTAACAGTTCCCACGGGCTAGGCCCATTTTAGTTAGAGGACCTAGTCCTCCCTTAGTCAGTAGTTTGTCTGATGTTCATCATGCATACAGCTGCAGTCATAACAGATGGGTTATCCTGCCGTCAGGCGGGTCCTCGGTCGGCCGAATTCCAAAGTCTAGGTCCGGCGTCGGTTGTCGTCGCTTCTTCCCTGACGTCAGTGCGGCAGGGGTATAAAAGAAACAGCCAACGCCATCTTCTTCAGTCTTTCTTGCCGCGCGGTGCCCGAAGCAGAAGCAGTTTGCAAGTGCTGGTCGGCCAGCTCCTGAGATTTACGAAAATATTTCAGCAGAAGTCTTCTTGAAAGCTAAGTACCCCGTTGGGGAAACTTTTCTTGCCTCAGACCGATGTCAGACAAAGTTAATAATTGCATTTCATGTGGGAAGCAAATACCGCATAAGGATTTCCATTCTTTCTGTATTCCTTGCTTAGGCCCAGACCACGACGTCTCGGCCTGCCGTTTTTGTGCTAGATTCAACAAACGCACTATTAAGCGTCGGGCGGAGTTCGCCCAACACTATTTTGGTAAAAAATTTAATTACATTATGTCGTCGGATACTCCGACTCCAGTTTTGAGTAAAAGACGCAAAGATAAGGACCGACATACGAGGTCTGCGGCTTCTACCGACACCACGCTAAAGCCGACTACCAGTGCTCCGGTTCTCAGCGAGGCGCCTACGCAGCCCCTAAGTACCGATGACGCTTCTTTAACGGTGTCTTCTGTGCCCGAGGTCGCAGGCTCCTCTGCCCCCACTCCGACTACAGATACCAATGCCACTCTTGGCGGGGAAACTCAGAGTTTAGACAGGCCTGCTGCCTCTCAAGGTGTCTTCAGGCCTTCCTCCTTTTTCATTAAGGCTTTCACAAAATCTAAAGCAGCCTTGAAAACTAAGACAAGGTCCACAAAGCCCCTCTCAAGGCCCCATGCCTAAAAAACAGATGCTCAAAATGGCTGAGGATTTGATTGCTCTTATCAGGGGTTCTCAACCCCCCCTCGGACAAAAGGCCCAGATTGGAGGAAGACTACCCTTCCTCAGATCAAGCCTCCATTACCTCAGAACATTCTGAGGACCAGGAATATTCATATTCCCCTTTTGAAGACTCTGATGCCGAGGAGTCCATTCCCTCGATCCCCCCCCCCGAGGACCATTCTTTTGGGGAAACATTACATACCTTGAGGGAACACTTACACTGGGAAGGCCAAGATTACTCAGATTCCAAGAAAAGGCTCAGGGATTTTCTCTTGCTTCCCCAGCACAGACCTCTGGCTATCCCTTCTGTCTTGGATATATTAGATGATGTGTACACAGAAGCCAGCCTCAACCCAGATTCTTTACCTCCAGCTCCTGTTAAACCTGACTGGTATTACCGGGTTCCTGATTCACACCAATTCCTATACAAAAGCCATGCTGCTGATCCAGAAACTACTTCACAGGGTCCCAAGGGAATTAAGGCCTCTATTGCCAAAAACCCATTACCTTCGGAGAGAGATTCCAGAGCTTTAGAAAGGTGGGGGGAAAAGGTATACACCTCGGCCACTTTAACCATGAGGGCATTAAACTGTCAGTTCCATATGTTAAAGTATCAACAGATGTTAAGTTGTCAATCTCGCCTTCATTCTTGCTGGATGGGTTCGGAGCCGATCCTCGGCTCTGACTCGGCACTTGCTTTAGCTCGAGAACTCCTTTTACCAGCTCGAGGCAACCCTATATCCCATGATGCAAGGCGGAACTACCTCAGATCTCGTTTGCCGCTTAGCGAAAGAGGTCTCCTTTGCCAGCTGAGGTAAGTTTTTCTTGTGAAATAAGAAAAAAGAGTAGTTAGGGGTTTATTTTTCCCTTTTAGTGTCAGTTTAGTCTGTAGTTAGTTACAGCCCACCCTATTCCCTTGTTTTAAACTTTTTATAATCTTTAGTTTAAAGTTTCTTAGTTAGGCCTAGTTTCCCATTGGTTATTCCCTTCCTGTGTGTTTGTGTAAGGGATTAATTTGTGGTTTGTTGGGATTGTTTGTGTTTCCATCCTCCTAGGATGTCAAAGGAAGGCAAGGTCTCAGGCTTCAAGAAGTGTGACCAGTGCTGTCAGAAAATGTCTCTGACAGACGGTCACACTTCTTGTGTTTATTGCCTGGGGCCTTTGCACCTGCAGGACTCCTGTGCTTTATGTCATGCTTTTAGCCAGAGAGTCCTGCAGGAAAAGGAGGAATAAACTCATCCTCCGAGGCTTACTTAAGCCAGAAGGTTCTCCTCCTAAATTAGGGTCAGGAAAACCTCCTAAACCACCGAAGGCTCAGGCTACAGTGTCCAAGCCTCCTCCGGTGGCTCCGGCTCCGTCGGAGCCGACATCGGCTTTGGCTGGAGCTGATACATCTTCTTTTCAAGTAGTGGGTTCGGCGCCGGCCGGCTCCGATACCCTGACTACTGTGGCCTTGTCGGCTCCGGCTGGAGCCGACACTTTATCCAGTATCGGGGCCGAGATATCCTCGGCTCCATCTGGGGTTCAAGGGACTTCGGCTCCGATGGCTTCGACCCGTAAGAGATCCCGGTCCCCTTCTATACTGAGTATCCACTCTGCTCCGGGGTCTCCTCTGTTGTCGGAGCGGAGCCATCGGAGCCGATCTTCGAGATCTTCCAGGCTGTCTGACCACGATTTAGAGAGGGTGGTAAGCAGGCTGTTGAAGTCTCAGGCACTGGCCCAAATGCTCCATAGCCCGTCTCAACAGACTTCGGCTATAGCCCCAATCCTTGAACTTCCTCCTCCGACTCCACACCGCAGTTGGGCGGAGCTTCTCGGGACAGCGACTGTTTCGATGCGAGCCGATGCATCCTTCGGCTCCGTGCCTCGGCTCCGATCTCCTCCTTGAGACCTTCCTTGGAGGGATCCGGTCATCGGGTTTCCACTGTCGGCTCCGAGGGGGCTAGTGGCATCGGACCCTTGTCCGACCCCGCTCTCCCTCTCGGGGCTTCGGCTTTGGTAAACTCAGCGCCGACATCGGCCTCGGAGCCTTCTCTCTCTTTGGAGCCGGCCATTCCTGTTTCTTCGGAGCGGGTGTGTTCCGGCCTCCGGGAGAGGAGCCTTTGAGGTGATGAGGAGTGTCCTGGCCTCTGAGCCTGGTCAACGGTCCATCCCTCTAGCTCCTCCCTCTTCAGTGCCTGCAGATGCCTCTTGCCAACCTCTTGCTCACAGGCCCAGGGATCCATCGCCCCAGGTTTCCCCACTGGGAATTTCCTCCTCTTCCGAGGTTTCTCCTGATCCTGCAGGGGAACCCCCTCAGAAGAGGACGTGTAAGAGGAAACACACAGACTCCCCTGAGTCTACTACATCTGATACCGACTTAGATGAGTCGGAGGGTTCCCACGGTCCCCTCTGAGGATGTCTCTTTTTCAGACATCCTTGAGCTCCTCAAACAGAGGGGGAATTGGCCTCCATTGACCCCTCCGAGGATGAGTCGGTATACCTGGAGGCTTTGGATCCCGACCCTCCACCTCCTGGGTGTCTCCGCCTTCGACCCACTGATGCAGGTAGTGGCTCGGAAGGCGTGAAGCTCCAGATTCTGTGGAACCTGTCCCCAGGAGACCATTCAAATTCATCACGGCCCCTTCGACAAACAGTTCCTTTCCAAGGGTGTCTCTGTGGATGCTATGGTGGTGGCGGCCACTAAGAAGGAACTGGCGGATCCTTCAGTACCTGTCCATCCTCCTAACAAGGATTCTAGGACCATGGACAGGTATGGAAAGCGGATGTTTTCTTCAGCGACCTTTGCTATGCGTTCGCTGAATTATCTTTGTCACTTCACCAGGCTTCAACGAGATGTTCTCAAGGAACTGGGTGAAGTAGTCCAGGATCCTTCTGCTGCTGGGGCTCAGGAAAAGATTGCCTCGCAGCTTGCAATCCTGAATTCTATATCTAACTCCTCCATGCGGCTCATATCCTATGCGGCCGATGGAGCGAGCAGGGCCGCAGGCACAGGAGTTGCTCTTAGGCGCCAAGCCTGGATGCGGCTTTGTAATTTTATGGACCCCTTTAAGCGTCCTTCACTAATACCCCTTTGATGGTTCGGCTTTGTTCGACCTCAGGTGAAGGATACCTTGACCAGGTGTGAGCAGGACGGTAAAACTCTTTCTGCCGTTGGAGTCCAGTTTTCCACTCCTTCTAGACCATACCCCAAGGGTCAGAAGAGGGGGAAGATGTGGTTCCGTAAAGCCCAAGGAGCTACACCGGACACACGTGGTCAGTTTACCCCCAGAGGCAGAGGGGGTAACAATAATAGACGCCGCCCTAGAGGCAGGGGGGGTCCTCAGAACCAGGGCAACAGGGAGTCTCTTCCGAAGAAGCCCTTTCAGCATCCCTGAGGTGTTGCCCGACTGTCCACCCTTGGAGGCAGTCAGGGGAAGGATTTCGCTGTACCCAGTAGCCGTACCCAGTAGCCTGGCAATTCCTATCTCAAGAGATGTGGGTACAGTCGATTATATCCGAGGGTTACAAAATCCCCTTCAAAAGGTTTCCCGTACCTCTACAATCCCTTCCAGACATCTCACCCGGTCAAAGGGATTTGGCAGAACAGGAGGTTTCAAAGCTCCTAGAAAAAAGAGCCGTCCAGACTGTGCCAGCAGACCAGGTAGGATCCGCGTCTACTCCAGATTCTTTTGGTCCCCAAAGGACGGAGATTGGAGACAAATATTAGACCTGAGCAATCTGAACAGATTTGTCAAGAAGGCAAGATTCCGGATGGTCACGCTTCAGTCCATTCTGCCCTTTCTGGGCAAGGACAACTGGATGTGCTCTATAGACCTTCAGGATGCGTACTATCACATAAAGATTCACAGACGCTCCAGAAGGTTTCTCTGCTTTCGGCTAGGGACCAGTCATTACCAATTCAGAGCCCTGCCCTTTGGCCTCACTTCTGCCCCCAGAGTGTTTACCAAATGCATGGCAGTGGTCACAGCTCATTTGAGACGTCGAGGATTCCAGGTGTTTCCCTATTTGGACGACTGGCTCCTCTCCGCCACCACCAAGTGTCAGCTTCTACAGTCCAGAGACTACACTCTACAGCTTTGCAGGAGTTTGGGAATTTCAGTAAACTTCGAAAAATCTTCTCTGCTGCCTTGCCAATCTATCACCTTTATAGGCGCAGAATTAAACACCGTCAAAATGTTAGCCAGACTAACAGATCAAAGAATTCTGGACATCCAAAAATTTGTTCGGCTTCTTTTGCAAAGCAACGAGATCAAAGCCAGATTTATACTGAAGGTTCTAGGTCTTATGGCTGCAGCCATTGACGTCCTTCATGGATGCATCTGCAGTCATAACAGCTGGGTTGTCCTGTCGTCAGGCAGCCCGTCAGTCGGCCGGATTCCAAAGTCCGGGTCCGGCTTCTGCTGATGTCGCTCTTCATCCGACGTCATCTCTGTTGGACTTCGGGTATAAAGGCATCAGCCGACGCCATCTTCCTCAGTCTTTCTTGCCGCGTGGCGCCCGAAGCAGAAGCTGTTCGCAAGTGCCGGTCGGTCGGATCCAGAGATTTTTCTACCGAATACTACTTCGAAGACTTCTAAAGCTAAGTACCCCGTTGGGGACTCTTTCTTGCCTCAGCCGATGTCAGAAAAAGTTAATAATTGTTTAACCTGTGGGAAACAAATACCTCATAAAGATTTCCATTCTTACTGTCTGCCTTGTTTAGGCCCAGCCCACGACGTAGCAGCCTGTTCGGCCTGTGCTTCCTTCAACCGACGAACGCTTAGGCGTCGGTCGGAGTTTGCAGAACAGTTTTTCGGTTCTGACTTTGCTTACATTATGTCGTCGGAACCTCCGACTACACTTTCTGCCAAAAAACGCAAAGAAAAAGACCGACACTCGCGGTCCGCGGTTTCGGCTGAAACCACGCTTAAGCAAACCGCGAGTGTCTCGGTTTCGGATGAAACCGAGAAAACTGATCTAGCTACAGCCGAATCTATCTCTACACTTGAGGCCCCTGCTACAATTCTTGAATCGGCCTCTGAAACTTTACCCACTGACTTATCAGACACCATTCCCCTGGATGTCTCTACCCCAGCACGTGGTGCTGCTAGGCCTCCAGCAGCCATGTCCATTAAGGCCTTCGCCAGGGCTAAAGCAGCCAAGTCTACCAAATCAGTGCCTGTTAAACCACCCTCTACCAGGCCCTCCTCTAGTTCTCAAATGCTCACCTTGGCAGAAGATTTGATTTCTTTAATTAGAGGATCTCAACCTCACCCAGACAGGGCCTCTCAGCCCCCAGATAAGAGACCTAGGGCAGAGCCCCCTGAGCCAGTGTCCTCTGATGATTCTGCAGATGAATCAGACATTACTGACCAGCCAGAGGCCCCTTTCTCTAATTTTGAGGATTCTGATGCTGAAGAATCTATTCCAGCTGCTTCCCCTCCAGAAGAATTCTCCTTTGGGGAAACCTTGCATGCCATGCGAGAGCAGTTCCAATGGCAGCAACAAGAATTCTCAGATTCGAAAAGACTTAGAACCTTTCTGCACCTTCCACAGCACAGGCCCTTAGCTATACCTCCTGTTCTTTCTGTGGTAGATGACGCTTTTAATGATGTCTGCTCTGCTCCAGACTCATTACCCCCAGCCCCTGCCAAACCAGACAGATTTTACAGGGTGCCTGACACTCATCACCACCTTTATAAGGCCCCCCTTGCAGACCCAGAAACTATATCCCAGGGTCCCAAGGCAGTTGCCGACCATAGCTAAAAACCCTACTCCTTCTGAAAGGGAAGCAAGGGCATTAGACAGATGGGGTAAAAAAGTATACACTTCAGCTACTCTCTCAGCTAGAGCTTTAAACTGCCAGTTTCACATGATACAATACCAAGAGTTTATGCTTGATCAGTTAACTAAAAAATTAACCACTGATGAAGCTCTTGACAAGAAATATGTATTAGAAATGGTAAATAACATACAACAGGTTAGTAACCATTCCTTAAAATGTGGCTATGATGCACTGGAGGCTTCATTTAGATCAGCCATGACTGGCACAGTGATAAGAAGGCATGCATGGCTAAAGGAGCAAGCTCTACCAGATCATGTTAAAGCTAAATTGTTAGATGCTCCTATGGATAAGACAAGTTTGTTTGGTGCACCTGCCCAGCAGGTTATGAAGAAAATGGAAGAAAAGGCAAAATCAGTTCAAACTGTTAAAGATTTCCTGCAGGTTCAACCCCAAGGTTTAGCAGGAACTGGCCTGCCAAGAATTGGTCCTTTCCTGACTCCACAAGATTTCAAAGGGGCAGGAATAGGCGTTCCAGAGGCAGAAACCAAACCAGAGGAAGTGCCTACAGAGGCGACAGTGGCAAGGTAACAACAGAGGCACAGACACAGCCACGGCCACTACTTCAACACAGCCACACTGACTTACTCCTAAACCCGCCTACCAGGGAGCAAATAGCAGCTCCACTAGGCGGAAGGTTAACTTTATTTGCAAAGAACTGGCACCACATAACAAAAGACAAGTGGATTCTGCAAATTATACATCAAGGTTACCGATTCCACTTCCACACTATACCAGTCAAAAGAGGAATGCCAAATCTACCTCCAAATCAAAAAACAGAAGCTTTACAACAGATAATGGAGTTAGCAAACATGAGAGCTGTGGAAAAAGTGCCTGCAGCAGAGCAAGGAAAGGGGTTCTACTCCAGACTGTTCCTAGTTCCAAGAAAGGAAAAAAGTTGGAGACCAATTCTCGACCTGTCCACCTTGAATACATACATCATTGTCCCAAAATTCAAAATGCTGACCCTACAGCAACTTCTTCCCATGCTGGGCAAGGAGTGTTGGCTGGTAACTCTAGATCTCAAGGAGGCATACCTGCACGTCCCTATTCGACCAATCTGCAGAAGATACCTCAGATTTCTTGCAGGATCAGAGCACTATCAATTCTCAGCATTGCCTTTGGCTTATCTACTGCCCAGAGTATTCACAAAATGCCTGGCATCAGTAATCGCATACTGCAGACTGCAGGGAATTCATATTTACCCATACCTGGACGACTGCCTGCTACAAGGGGACAACAAAAGCAAGTTGACAACAGATTTGCAAAGGGTCATTTACTTGCTACAAGCACTGGGATACACAGTCAATCTACAAAAGTCAAGACTGATACCATCCCAAACAAGGACATTCTTGGGAGCGGAATTGGACACAGTGAGACAAATGGCATTCCTAACTACAGAAAAACAAAAAGAACTCCCTCTTTACTTCTTGTCACTAACAAAGCTGAACAAATTAACAGCAAGAAAAGTTCTGCAGGCCTTGGGTTTCATGGCATCATGCATAATTTTGGTTCCATTTGCCAGACTACATATGAGGAAACTACAGTGGTACCTACGGAATTTATGGTCCCAACACAGACACAGCCTCGAAACAGAAATCCCACTAATTCCATGCTTAAAACAGGAGTTCCTATGGTGGGCCCAGGCATGCCGGTCCAACCCAGGCCTTCCCTTTCACAGATGTCAAGCAAGCCAGAGCATTACAACAGATGCTTCAGACCTAGGATGGGGGGCCCACATGCTGGACAAATGCGTGCAAGGATTGTGGACTCAGGATCAACTTCACCTGCACATCAACCTAAAGGAAATGCTGGCTGTAAAACTGGCTATCCAAAAGTTCAGACCATTTCTCAAAGAGGGCCAGCTGTTGATAAGGACAGACAACACCACAGTCATGTGGTACATCAACAAACAGGGAGGCACTCATTCATACCCCCTATGCAGAATGACTTTGGAACTGTGGACCCTGGCACTCAGCTACAACATCCAGCTGCAAGCAAGATTTGTACCAGGAAAAGAAAATACTCTAGCGGACATTTTAAGCAGGACCACATCAGATGCTCACGGATGGCACCTGCACCCGGACATCTTCAGGACCATTACAAAGAAGTGGGGAATGCCTCAGATAGATCTATTTGCATCTCCTCACAATCACCAACTCAAAAAATTCTGCACAAGGACATTTCACCCACTAGCATGGAAAGTGGATTCGCTCTCCTTCAGCTGGAAGGGCCTAACAGTTTATGCATTCCCACCTCTCCCCTTGATACACAAAGTACTCCTAAAAATCAAGGAAGAACATCCAAGGATAATCCTGATAGCTCCAAACTGGCCAAGACAACACTGGTATCCACTACTAAGGAGCTTGTCTCAGAACAATATGTGGCCAATACCCCTGATGCCTTTGATGCTAACTCAGAACAACTACAGCACCATACATCCAAACCTGAAAACCTTACAACTGACTGCATGGAACATCACATAGCAGCAGCTAATCAAGAACTTTCCCAAAGAGTTAAAGACATTATTCTTGAAGCACGCAGACCTTCAACAAGAAGGAACTACGCTGGAAAATGGAAAAGGTTTGTCAGTTGGAGTTCTGAAAGAGGAAAAGATGTGTCAAACATAGATATGCCTAACATCCTGGAGTATCTGGCGAACTTCTCCATTCTGGCCTGTCCTACTCCTCCATCAAGATACATGCATCAGCTATTTCAGCAGAATACAGCTTTGATCCACCTGTTTTTCACACCCTCTGCTCAGACAATTCCTCAGAGGAATCAAGAATGTAAAACCTCCAAGAAAACCACCATTACCAGCTTGGGACTTAAACTTCGTACTAGAAAAGTTGACACTATCACCCTTTGAGCCAGCAGCAACAGCAGACTTACAACACCTGTCATGGAAAACTGCTTTCCTACTGGCAATTACCTCAGCAAGGAGGGTTTC
Source organism: Protopterus annectens (assembly GCF_019279795.1). Taxonomy (NCBI): domain Eukaryota; kingdom Metazoa; phylum Chordata; order Ceratodontiformes; family Protopteridae; genus Protopterus; species Protopterus annectens. The sequence continues at coordinate 172,264,146 of NC_056747.1, read as the reverse complement.
AGAACTACAGGCCTTAATGGCAGTGCAACCCTTCCTAATCTTCCACCAAGATAGAGTATCCATGAGGACTAATCCAACATTTATGCCTAAGGTGGTATCCAGAGTGTCTTTAAACCAGGCAATCCACCTACCTACCTTCTTTCCCAACCCACAAAACAGAGGGGAAAGAATACTGCATACCTTGGATGTACATAGACAGCTACACTACTACTTGGACAGAACCAAAAGCAGCAGAAAGACTGACCAACTTTTTGTGGCCTATGCAACAGGAAAAGAGGGAAAAGCTATTTCCAAACAGACAATCTCCAAATGGATAGGAAACTGCATACGATTCTGTTACTCCTTCCATGGAAAACCAATTCCACAGAACATAAGACCTCATTCTACAAGGGCAACAGCCACTACCACAGCCTTCTTACGAGGAGTGGCTACCAAAGACATTATTGAGGCGGCTACTTGGACCTCCGTGCATACATTTGCCAAGCATTATAATTTGCCTCTATATTCCAGATCTCGAGCAGGGTTTGCCACTGCTGTACTGCAAGGGATCCTAAACACACCATAATCTACCTTTATCCTCCTCCCCCTAGTTGGCTATGGTATTCTACCCAGCTGTTATGACTGCAGATGCATCCATGAAGGACATAGTACAGTTTTGTACCTACCATAAATGTAGATGTCCGAACTGGATAGCATCTGCAGTCAGGATTACCCTCCCTCCTTCCCTCTGAGGTACTCCTAGGGTGTTTACCCTCCTAATAGCTAGCTGATGGGGAGTCTTTATGGTGTATTTGTTTGTATATATGTACATACATGCTTATTTTTGTGGTTACCTCTATCCTTTTGGAAACATTGGCATCTATCCAAAATTTTAAGCCTTCAGGAGGGCTTCTGGCATCTGGGGCAAGAAACACTGAGGAAGATGGCGTCGGCTGATGCCTTTATACCCGAAGTCCAACAGAGATGACGTCGGATGAAGAGCGACATCAGCCGAAGCCGGACCCGGACTTTGGAATCCGGCCGACTGACGGGCTGCCTGACGACAGGACAACCCAGCTGTTATGACTGCAGATGCTATCCAGTTCGGACATCTACATTTATGGTAGGTACAAAACTGTACTTTCTTCTACCTCTGGCTCGCTTCCACATGCGTCTTCTGCAGTGGATGCTATTCACGCAGTGGTCGTACCACAGTCTCCCGATGAGGCACGAAATCTTGGTAACACAGTCGTGCCGAGCTCATCTGAACTGGTGGATATCTTCCCCTCTTCTTCATCAGGGCCGACCCTTTATTCCCCCTCCTCCAGTTGCCAGTCACTACGGATGCCTCTCTGATCGGGTGGGGGGGGGCATTATCAGGGCAGGATGGTCCACGGGACGTGGCAACCCATAGAATACCATCTGCACATAAATGTCCTGGAGATGAGAGCAGTGCTTTTAACGTTGCAAGCCCTCAACGACTTTCTTCCCACGGGGACTATTGCAGTACAGACGGACAACATGTCCGTAGTCTGGTACATCAACAAGCAGGGCGGAACCAGGTCCTATCCGTTATGTCGAGAAGCTCTCAGACTTTGGCAGTGGGCGATCTCTTCTCAGCAGTTTCTGATAGCAACGCACATCCCGGCAGGTCCAACCTATTAGCGGACAGGCTGAGCAGATCCATTCTGATGCCTCACGGTGGTGTCTCAATCAATCTGTAGTGGATCAGATTTTTCTGAAGTGGGGCACTCCTTGTTGCGATCTTTTGCTACTCCTCAAAACAACAAGTGCCCGATTTCTTCACTCTCTTTCCCCTTCCAGGCCAACCTCTGAGAGACTCTCTAACCCAGGATTGGCCCGGGGACTTCTGCAGCTTTTCCTCCTTTTCCCTTGATTCCACAAGTCATTCAGAAAGCCACCGTTTGAGAGCCAAGTTGATCCTCATTGCCCCATATTGGCCTCGACAAATTTGGTTTCCGTCCCTGCATCGTCACCTTCTGGTGCAGCCCTGGCATCTGGACCCAGTTCCGGATCTCTTGATCCATCAATCGGGTCAGCAGCACTGGGCCATTCATTCTCTCAACCTCACTGCTTGGTTGCTCCACTTCCTACCCTAGCCAGGCTACCGATGATTTCGGACTCAGTCAGAGACATTTTAGTCTCTTGAAGTCGTCCACTAGGACTGTTTATGCTAGCAAGTGGCGACGTTTTTCTATTTGGGCGAATTCCAGAAATATTGACCCCTTTACTGCTCCTGTACATTCAGTTTTAGATTTCCTGGCGGAGGTTTTTCATTCAGGATCCTCGTCATTTACAGTCAAAGTACAACTGGCTGCTATTTCTAAGTATCATGTTGGCCTGCATGACAATAACATTATGTCTCATAGGTTGTGCAAGGCCTTTCTGAGAGGAGTTTTCCTCCTAAAACCACCTATAAAGCATCCTCCTCCGCAATGGGATCTAAACTTAATGTTGGCATCCTTGATACTTCCTCCCTTTGAACCGTCTGCTTCATGTTCTTTGAAGTTATTGACCTGGAAAACTATATTTTTATTGGCTGTCACTTCTGCAAGAAGGGTTTCCGAAATTCAAGCTCTCTGCATTCGTTCCCCTTATTTGGTTTTTCATAAGGACAGGGTATCATTAAGAACTAACCCTTCCTTTCTCCCCAAAGTCGTATCTCAAACCAACATTAACCAATCTATAGACCTTCCAGTCTTTTTCCCAAACTATTCCGACAGAGCTGAACAGAAACTGCATTTTTTGGATGTCCATCGTCAGCTCAGGTACTATTTGCATAGAACTAAACAATTCAGAAAATCGGACCAATTATTTGTCTCCTATGCAGAAAACAGAATAGGTCTTCCAGTATCTAAAGTGACCTTATCCAGATGGTTGACTTCCACTATTTCCTATGTGTACTCTCTCAGGGGCCAACAGCTATCTTCTAAGCCTAAAGCACACTCTACCAGGAGTCTATCCACTTCTGCAGCTTTTCAGGATAGACTACCCATTGATACCATTTGTGCAGCAGCTACTTGGGCTACACTCCATACCTTTGTCTCTCATTACAAGTTGGACTTGGCCTCCAGAGATAGGGCCAGTTTTGGTTCCACAGTTCTCAAGAGTCTGTTCCATTGAGCCACCCGGGATACAGGTGCTAGGACGGTCCCATCCAGCAAGAATGAAGGCGAGATTGACAACTTAACATTTAGAAGTTATGTACCTACCATAACGTTCCATGTTAGTTGTCTTCTCTCGCTTTCTTTCTTGTGTCCCTCCCTCCTTCCCCCTGGCCTGGACAGATCTTGGAGAGTTCCTATTAGATTGTTTCCTCTGGTACGTTGTTAGGAGGATTTCTTTTAGAACCATTGTTCCTAATTCTGTTAGGATAGTCTTTAGCAAGGTTAGTTAGCTGCCAAACGAGATCTGAGGTAGTTCCGCCTTGAATCATGGGATATAGGGTTGCCTTGAGCTGGTAAAAGGAGTTCTCGAGCTAAAGCAAGTGCCGAGTCGGAGCCGAGGATCGGCTCCGAACCCATCCAGCAAGAAAGAAGGTGAGAGAAGACAGCTAACATGGAACGTTATGGTAGGTACATAACTTCTAATTTTTGTTATCTCAGTTGAAAAGCAAAATGACACAACCTGAGCAACCAGATTTAAAGGCGTTGCAGGATTTGTTGCATAGTGCAGAGCAAGTGGGTAAACATACCTTGCAGTGTGGTTTTGATGCTTTAGAGGCCTCATGTAGAGCTGCTGTTACAGGGTCTGTCATACGTAGACATGCTTGGCTCAAAGAGCAAGCCTTACCAGATCATGTCAAAGCTAAATTACTAGATGCACCTCTTCAAAAACATGTATTGTTTGGTGTTAAAGCTGAGGAGGTACTAAAGAAAATGGAGGAAAAGGCGAGATCAATGCAAACAGTGAAAGATTTCCTGCAGGTACAACCTCCACGTTTCAGCAGAAACTGGCCTTCAAAAAATTGGTCCTTTCCAGCCACGGACAGACCTCAAAGAGGCAGATACAGGCACCCGAGGGGTAGAGGGCAATCTCAAGGATCATTTAGAGCCAGACAATGGCAAGCACCTACACCAAGAGGTGGAGAAGATAGATCACAGTCATTCAGAAAGCAGACACAATGACTTTCCCCTTTGCATGCCAAGCAAAGCTTTAATGGCAACACCTTTAGGCGGAAAACTGGCATTATTTTCAAAAAATTGGCATATTGTCACAAAAGACAAATGGATCCTGGACATTATAGACAGAGGCTACAGATTCCACATTCACACCCTTCCAAAAATGAGAGGCATGCCAAACCTGCCACAAAATCAAAGGGCAGAGGCACAAAAACAAATTTCAGCTCTCATGGACATGAAAACTATTCAAGAGGTACCTGCAAAAGAACAGGGTCAAGGTTTTTATTCCAGACTATTCCTGGTACCGAGGAAGGACAAAGATTGGAGACCTATTTTGGACCTATCCATCCTAAACACATATTTACTCGTACCAAAATTCAAGATGATCACATTACAGCAGCTTCTTCCCATGCTGGGCAAGGAGTCTTGGCTGGTAACATTGGACCTCAAGGAGGCATACCTGCATGTCCCTATCAGACAATATTGCAGAAGATACCTCAGATTTCTTGCAGGTTCAACCCATTACCAATTCTCTGCATTGCCCTTTGGCTTATCTACTGCGCCCATAGTGTTTACGAAATGCCTGGCATCAGTAATTGCCTTCTGCAGACTTCAAGGGATACAAATATACCCATATCTGGACGACTGCCTGATCCAAGCGGACAGCAAGCACATACTTCTGAAACACCTGGCGTTTGTAATAAAATTGTTGAACTTTCTGGGATACACAGTCAACAAAAAGAAATCAAAACTAATACCCTCTCAAACAATAATTTTCCTGGGTGCCAGCTTGAATACAAACACCCAGATGGCCTACCTCACGCCAGAGAAGCAAGGGCAACTATCTCAATACTACAGCAAAATGGCAACCTTCACCAGGCTGACTGCAAGGAAAGTCCTGCAGGCTCTGGGATTCATGACATCTTGCATCCTGCTGATCCCATGTGCAAAGCTGCATATGAGGAAACGTCAATGGTACCTAAAAAACTTATGGTCTCAACACAGCCACAGTTTGGAAACAATTATACCTCTCATTCCATGTCTTCAAAAGGAATTTCTGTGGTGGGCTCAAGCATGCCAAAGAAACATAGGTCTCCCCTTCTGCATGCCTCAAGCAAATCAAATCATCACAAGAGACGCCTCGGACTATGCCTGGGGGGCGCACATGACAGATCAGTGCATTCAGAGCAAATAGTCCCAAAAAGAGAAGCACCTACACATCAATCAAAAGGAAATGCTAGCAGTACAAAATGCTATTATGGCCTTCAAAGACCTACTGCATCCAGGCCAGCTATTGATAAGGACAGACAACACCACAGTGATGTGGTACATAAACAAACAGGGAGGAACTCATTCATCCCCCCTGTGCAGACTAGCCATATCCCTTTGGAACACGGCTCTGGAATTGCAAATCCAACTTCAAGCACAATTCCTGCCAGGGAAGGAAAACACGCTGGCAGACAACCTAAGCAGAAATATGACAGATCCACACGAATGGAAGTTGCATCCTCAAGTTTTCGCAAAGATAATTCAAGCATGGGGACAGCCAGACATAGATCTCTTTGCTACCCACAGAAATTACCAACTGAAAAAATTTTGCTCAAGGATCTATCATCCACAGGCCTGGAAAGTGGATGCACTTTCTTTCAATTGGACAACATTGACAGTCTGTGCCTTTCCACCTCTTCCTCTGCTGCCCAAAGTTCTATTAAAAGCCAGAGCAGAGAGGCCAAACATGATTCTCATTGCTCCAGACTGGCCAAGACAACACTGGTATCCACTCCTGAAGAGCCTGACACATTCCCCACCATGGATCCTGCCTCTAGTGCCTCTTCTGTTGTCCCAGCACAACTTCAAAACTCTTCACAGTCAGCTGAAAACCCTCAATCTAACCGCATAGAGGATTCCTTGATTTCCCAACAGACCCTCCTCTCCAAGGAGGTGCAGGATGTCATCTTGGAGGCCAGAAGACCTTCTACTAGAAATGCCTACTCCGCCAAATGGAAACGGTTTTGTGCCTGAAATCAGAAAAAGGGCCAGAATCCTTGGGTACTAAATTTACCTCAAATATTACAGTACCTAGCTGAGATGTTAAACAGTGGACTTTCCTTCTCCTCCATCAAGATCCATGCTTCAGCCATTTCTGCACAATACAACACTGATCCTCCTTTATTCTCTCATCCTCTCTTAAGACAGTTCCTCAGAGGGGCTAAGAATATAAAACCCCCAAGGAAATCACCAGTACCTGCTTGGGACCTCAACTTCATTTTAGAAAAACTGACCCTGCCTCCATTTGAGCCAGCTGCTTCAACAGAACTGCAATATTTGTCATGGAAAACAGCCTTCCTTCTGGCTCTCACCTCAGCACGCAGGGTTTCGAAACTACAGGCCCTCATGGCTGTGCAACCTTTCATCATTTTCCATCAGGACAGAGTTTCCTTACGAACCAACCCTTCCTTTATGCCAAAGGTAGTATCCAGTGTAGCCTTGAATCAGACTGTCTACTTACCTACTTTTTATCCTAACCCACAAAACGAAGGGGAAAGACTACTACATTCTTGGACATTCACAGACAACTTTGTTATTATTTGGACAGGACAAAGCCATTCAGAAAATCAGAGCAGCTCTGTGTCCTATGCTACAGGTGCTCAAGGAAAGGCTATCCCCAAACAGACAATCTAAAAATGGATAGCCCACTGCATACGCTTTTGTTACTCATTTCATGGAAAAACTGTGCCTACAAGCATCAGATCTCGCTCCACAAGGGCCACAGCTACCTCTGCAGCTTTCCTCAGGGGGGTTCCTACCAAGGACATTTTGGAAGCAGCCATTTGGAGTTCTGTGCACACTTTCTCCAAGCACTATCACCTTCCACTTTACTCTAAATCTAGAGCGGGCTTTGCCACAGCAGTCTTGCAGGGCATCCTTGCTCCTCCTAGTTCCACTTAGTGCCTGCCACCCCTTTTTAGCTTTGGGATTCCATCCATCTGTTATGACTGCAGCTCTATGCACGATGAACATAGTACAGTTTTGTACCTACCATAAATGTAGATGTTCGAGTGCTAATACAGCTGCAGTCCAGGTTTCCCTCCCTCCATCCCCTCTTGGGACAGGCCTTATGACAAACACCTCCTCATACAACCTGATTGGGGTATTATTTTATGGTGTATTTGCTTGCAAACTACTGTTTTTTGATTATATTACATTGCATTATTACATAAGTTTATGTTTTGCCTTCCTTCTGGGGGCACCTGACATCTGGGGCAAGAAAAACTGAAGAAGATGGCGTCGGCTGGTTCTTTTATACCCTGCCGCACTGACGTCAGGGAAGAAGCGACGACAACCGTCGCCGGACTTAAACTTTGGAATTCGGCCGACCGAGGACCCGCCTGATGACAGGATAACCCATCTGTTATGACTGTAGCTGTATTAGCACTCGAACATCTACATTTATGGTAGGTACAAAACTGTACTTTTCTTATTGTATATTATTTTTTTTTTGAGAACCGTTTAAGTTAGAGGTTCTCTCTCTGTGTTCTCGTTGTTTTTGTTTGTTGGTTTAGAGCTTCTCTCTACCCTGTGGTACTTTCTGCTGTCTAAGTTGTGGGCTTCCCGCCCTTTTTTTGGTAATTGTTAACTGTAGTTACGCTGTGTGCCTTGCACCTGTTGGAAGTCGTTAACTCTTTGGATATGTCTAAGGATCAGAAAGAACATAAGCCTTCTGGCTTTAAAAAGTGTTCAAAGTGCGGATATACAATGTCCATCACGGATGGGACACACTGTCTGTGTTTACGGTCTTGGAGCCATCCACTTAAGGAGTCGTGTAGCTTTTGCCACACCTTCAGTCCTAGGGTGCTCCAAGAGAAGAAAAACAAATTGATTTTAAAGGGACTGCTTAAACCATCTTTCGAGGGGGCTATAGATTCGGTTCCCAGTCTAAATCTAAGTCCTCCAAGTCCAAGAAAAGGTCTCCGGCTCCATCAGCATCTTCGGAGCTTCCGTAGAAAATTACAATATTGGATACTGCTTCCTCGGCTCCACCGTCCTCGGGGCCGCAGGAGGTGTCTGTATTAAGTGAATCCGCGTCTGCTCCGATCATTCTCAAACCTATTCGGAGCCGGTCGCCGAGTGTGAGGCTTGGTTCACCAGATAAGAGGTCTCAGTCTCCATCCATCTCCTCCAAATCGTACAGGCTTTCCGATTTGGATGTGGATAGGGTGGTGCAGAGGCTCCTGCAGTCGCCGGTGTTGGCTAAATTGTTTTCGGCTCCGGAGCCAATTCCTATGGTTGTTTCATCAATTCCTCCTCCGAGCACATCCTTGCTGTCGGAGCCGGTATGTCCCATTATGAGTGATGTTCCTGCACTGGCTCCAATACCCCTCTGGGTTTATCGGTGCCGACCTCTGCTCCGACCATGTCGGTTCCGTCCACAGGGTTCGCGACTCGGGTCTCCTCTGTCGGCCCGAAGGGGATGCCTCGGGACATCTCTCTGTTCCGAGTCCCCCCCTCGGTGCATTGGCTGGGGGGACCCCGGTCCCAGTCATGGCCTCTGACTCGAGGGTACCCGCCTTCGAGGCCATGCGGAGCGCGCTGGCCAGGTCTTCGGCTACATCACTCGGGTCGGTCATTCTATCCCCCACCACTCCGGCGAGAGCTTCTGACACCCATCTATCTTTGGACAGCAGAGCACCAGGCCCTAAGGATACCCTCACGAGCGGTCCCCCACTTTCTGAAGGTCCCTCAGAGCTTGTCCCTGAGGAACCTCCCAGGAAGAAGTTGTGCAAGAGAAAGCACATAGACTCCCAGGACAAGTCTCTTACTTCCGATACTGACCTCGAGGAATCGGAAGGGTCCCCCAAGTCTTCCTCTGATGATGTTTCTTTCTCCGATATCCTGGAGATAGTGAAACAAAGAGGAGACTGGCCTTCCAAAACCCCCTCCGAGGAGGAGTCAGTGTTCCTTAAGGCTTTTGGCACTCAACCTGCCACCTCCTGGGTGTCTCCACCCTTCGATGAACTTCTTGACCTTATTTGTCGAGGGGTGTGGGAAAACCCTGATTCTGTGGAGCCAGTATTGTGGCGCCCCAACAAATTTCTCTCTGCCCCTCACGGAAAATAATTTCTGACAAAGGGAATCCCGGTAGATGTCATGGTGGTGGTGGCAGCCGCCCAGAAGGAAGTTGCAGAGTCTTCCTCTTTGGTCCATCCTCCTAACAAGGAATCTAGGACTGTGGACCGGTACGGGAAGCGTACCTTGTCTTCAGCCACCTTCACCTTAAGGTCGCTGAACTACTTGTCTCATTTCACTCGGCTCCAGAGAGTTCTCCTTAAGTAGTTGGGAGATACTCTTGCGGGTAACATACCTGAAGTGGTGGCTCAGACAGTCAACGCACAGGTTTCTACCCTCAACTCCATCGCAATCGTCCATGCGACTCATTTCGTATGTGGCCGAGGGAGTGAGTAGGGTGGCCAGCTCAGGTGTAGCCCTTAGAAGGCAAGCCTGGCTGCACCTGTGTCACTTTGCGGAGGCCTTCAAGTCTTCCTTCACTGATGGTTCCTCCTTGTTTGGGACCAAAGTGAAAGACACCCTCACCAGGTGTGAGCAAGATGGAAAGACCCTGTCTGCTGTAGGGTCCGTTTTTCCCTCCCATCTATGCCTTATCCCAAGGCTCAGTGAGGGGGAAAGATGTGGTTCAAGAAATCACAAAGGTTTTTGTCTGCCGCACAAGGTGAAACCCCCTCCCGAGGCAGGGGAGGGGGGAGTTATTCAGGGAGACGTCGCCCCAGAGGCAAAGGGGGCCCCCGCAATTCTGGGGACTGTGACTCTTTTCGTGGCTCCCCATACTCTCACTCCTGAGGGTGTGCCCGACTGTGCTTATCCGGAGCCAGTCGAGGGTCGAATTTCCTTGTATCCGGAAGCCTGGGAAAACATCACCCAGGACTGATGGGTATTAAGGATAATTTTCGGAGGTTACACCATTCCATTCTGTTCAGTACCCCCTCCAATCAGAAGAATCCCAAACATTCTACCCAGTCAAAGGGATCAAGCAGCCTTAGAGGTATCTCAGCTGCTAGAAAAACGAGTCATCCAACCAGTCCCCTCAGACCAGATCGGATTAGGGACTTAAGATTTTTTTTGGTGCAAAAAGAACAGGGGACTTGAGATCCATACTAGATCTGTCAACTCAACCATTACGTACCAAAGTCCAAATTCTGTATGGTCACCCTACAGTCTATTCTCCCATTGTTGGGAAAGGAAGTATGGATGTACTCCATCGGCCTGAAGGATGCTTACTACCATATCAAAATGGACAGGGCATCCAGGTGTCATCTACGCTTCCGGCTGGGAGCCATACATTACCAGTTTCGAGCCCTGCCCTTTGGTCTCACCACAGCCCCCAGGGTGTTCACCAAGTATATGGCAGTGGTGACGGCTCACTTGAGACATCAAGGATTCCAGGTGTTTCCGTACCTGGACGACTGGCTCCTCACCGCCCCCACCAGGCATCTACTAATTCAGACCAGGGACGCTACTATCAGTTTATGTCACCAATTAGGCATTACGATAAACTGGAAAAACATCTGCCTTGTTGCCCTTACAGCGTGTCACCTTTATAGGAGCAGAGCTGGACACCATTCAAATGCGAGCGTTCCTACCACAAGATAGGATCACAGGGTCGCAACAACAAATTCTCATGCTGATGCCTCTGAGACATGCGAAGGCAAGACTGATTCTTCAACTCCTAGGGACCATGGCAGCTACTATCATGTTGGTCCCATTAGCGAGATTACACATGAGAATTCTTCAATGGCTTCTCTTTGTCCAATGGTCTCTCCAAAGACTTCCGCTATCCCATCCAATCCTAATGATAGACAAATGCAAGCAGGACCTCTGTTGGTGGCTGTGCACCAACAACTTGAACGTAGGCAAACCCTTTGTTCCATCCGTCCCTGTGGCCACAGTGACTATGGACACCTCTCAGATAGGGTGGGGGGAGCATTATCTTGGCAGGATGGTCCAAGGCACGTGGCAGAAGCATGAGATTACATTTGCACATAAACATCCTGGAGATGAGAGCAGTGCTTCTTGCGTTGCAGGCACTTCAAGAAGTCCTCCCTCTAGGGACCATTGTGATACACTCAGACAACATGCCTGTAGTGTGGTATCTCAGCAAGGAGGAACCAGATCTTATCCACTATGCAGGGAGGCCATGCACGTGTGGCATTGGGCAATAGCTTCCCAATGGTTTCTAGTGGCAACACACATCCCAGCGAAGACCAATGTGATAGCAGACAAGCTAAGCAGGGCGATTCTTATGCCCTATGAGTGGTCCCTGAATCGCCTGGTGGCAGAGCGAATCTTCACCAGATGGGGTCAACCTTGCTGCGATCTTTTTGCCAGCCCCCTCAATGCAAAATGCAGCAACTACTTCTCGCTGATCCCCCCACCGGGAGAATCACGCAGGGATGCTCTAGCTCACAATTGGCCCTCCGGTCTGCTTTATGCTTAACCTCCGTTTCCCCTTCTCTCAAGGGTGATTCAGAAAGCGCAATCCTTGGGAAGCAGGATGATTCTGATTGCCCCACACTGGCCTCGTCAAGTATGGTTCCCCTTCCTTCAACCCTACCTTGTGGATACTCCTTGGATTCTGGAACCCCTTCCAGACTTACTGGCGCACATGTCGGGACAGTTCCACCCCTCTCTGAGGACACAGCGGTTGTCGGCCTGTCTACTCCACTTCCATCCTTAGTCAGATGTCATAATTTTTCACCAGACGTAGTCCATATTTTGTCGTTCTGTCATAAACCATCCGCTAGGAAAATCTACTTTAGCAAATGGAAAAGATTCTCTATTTGGGCTCATTCCAGAGGCATTGATCCCTACACGGCTCCAATTGATTCTGTTTTGGAATTTTTGTCTATATTGTTCTATCAGGGGTCCGCTTCAGCCACCATCAAAGTTCAGCATGTGGCTATATCAAACTTCCACATGGCCAATGAACCTAGCCTTATGGCACAGACTATGTAAAGCATTCCTCAAAGGTACCCTATTGCTTCATCCCCCAGTATCACAACCTGTTATGCCCTGGGACCTCAGTTTTTTTCTTCAAGCCCTCAGTCTTCCTCCCTTCGAGTTTGCAGCTACGTGCGAGTTAAAGTTTCTAAGCTGGAAAACAGCTTTTTTAATAGCTGAGGCGGGTTTCCGAAATCCAAGCCCTTTCCATCAAACCCCCATATTTGATCTTCCATACAGATAGTCTCCCTTAGACCAAACCCTTCTTTTCTTCCCAAAGTGGCTTCCCTGTCTAATATAGGTCAGTCTATTGAGCTTCCAGTTTTCTTCCCCAATTTTTCCAACAAGGCAGAATTCAGATTTCACCAACTAGATGTACATACAGTTACGCTTCTATCTCCATCGGACAAAAGAGATTCGGAAATCTGGCCAACTCTGTCTCCTTTTCTGAAAAACGGCTTGGTTCTCCGGTATCCAAGGTCACAATCTCTAGATGGATAGCCAGCTGTAGTTCCTTCATCTATCACACAGCAGGTAAAACTTTACCCTTTCCACCTAAATCCCACTCCACAGGAGCTGTTTCCACATCCACAGCCAATCAAGCTAGATTGTCGATGGATGATATATGTGCTGCGGCCACTTGGGCTTCTCCTCACACTTTTGTCTCTCATTTCAAATTGGACATGGTTTCCAGGGGCAGATCTTCATTTGGCTCCACAGTTCTCCGGAGTATTTTCCTATGAGCCACCCAGGTTGTAGGTGCTAGGGACGCTGTCCCATGGGTAAGAATGTAGGCGAGCTAGGGCTACATAACATCAAGAAGTTATGTACTCACCATAACGTTCGATGTATGTAGTCCATCTCGCCTCACATTCTTACTTACCCTCCCGCCTTCCCCCCCTACCTGGAGGATTTGGAGGAAAAATTTTATCATGCAGAGTTCCTTTGATTCATTTGTTTGGATATTTTGTTTGCATGGATGTGTGTTATCTATGCAATAATTGAGTTGTTTGCAGCAAACTAGGTCTGGGGATGCGAAGCAGTGTACTATGGGATACCCTCTTAGCCCAGCCAATCAGAGACTTTTGAGCTAGTAAATAGGCCTAGTCGGAGCCGATATTTGGCTCCGAACCCATGGGTAAGAATGTGAGGCGAGATGGACTACATACATCGAACGTTATGGTGAGTACATAACTTCTTGTTCTCTGTTTTTCAGTCAAGTTTTTCATTATTTTAGTTTTTTGGATATTTAAATTTTTTGGGAAGGAGATTTCCCTACATTATTGGAGTTTATAACATTTTAAGTAACACTACTGACTCAACTTTGTACTTTTGCTTAGTCCAAGTTTAGTTATAAGTTAATGAGAATGTTGATGGGTGTTATCCAGTTTTCATGTTAAATGAACTTAAAATAGAAATTGTCAATGACAGGAGGGCAAATATGCTCCCATGCAGTCTGGTAGTATAAGGGAAATACATTTGGTGACTTTCGATTCTGTGGTTAGCAGTAGTAATATGAAAAAGGAAGGTAAAATTGACAAGACTGGAATTAGGGTATTCCCCTGTAACAATGATATACATATGTTTGATAATGTATTAAAAAGAGTATGGGATTTGATGGTTTCCCATGATTTGAAGAAAAATCTGGGTGACCATCATTCGATCACTTATAGTAAGGGGAAAAACCTTAAATTTTTGGAATCCGGGTTTACCTTCCTTGTGTGGTAAGGGAACATCTTGTATGATGGTGTGAATTTTGTAACTGTTGTAGATACATCTGTAATGGTCCTTGTGTTTGTGTGGAGGGCTGCAATAGAACTATTGCATGTCCTGGTATGGTAAATTGCAATTGCATCACAATTAATGTAGTATATTTAGCTACACATATAGCCTGTTTGGCTTTTTATGTGGGTAAAATGACAAGAAGACTGAGGGAAAGGATTTACGAACACCCTTATGATATTTGTAAAGCTAAGAGCAAGAACTCCTTATTTAGGCACACAGTGAAATGCAAAAATTTCAAGAAATTTATTTTCTTTGTCATTGATTGAGTTGTGTGCAATGACAAAAGGGGTAATATGTTGAGAGATAAATGAGGTTAAATACATTCTCTGAACCGGGTTTGAATTACTCCTTTTCTATTAGTAGTGTTTTAAAAGACCGGGTATTGACATTCTGCTTATTTGTTGCTGTTCATATACTCGTGTTTGATAGATAAATTCATATTTATAATAATTTGCACATATATCATTTGAGTGATAATTTGTTTTTTAAAAATGTTTGATGTTATGTGGTCCTATCTCGCCTACATTTCTAACTCATGGGTTCGGAGCCGAGAATCGGCTCCGACTTGGCCAAATTTCTCTAGCACGAAGTCTCTAATTGGCTGGGCTAACCCGGTATCCCAGGATGCACCTCGCTCTAGCCCCAGATCTCGTTTGCCACTCATAGAGTTAGGACATGGTCTCGCTTGGCTGTGGGCGAAGTACCCTTTTAAAATACTTTTAGTATTTTAGCAGTCTTCCTTTTGACAAAAGCTATTTTGATAGCTAACTTTGTACCTGAATAGTTGTTGCGTGAGGTTTTGAGAGTTTAGTGTTTTGTGGTATACCTACTGTTTTCACGGGCTAGGCCCGTTTAAGTTAGAGGACCTAATCCTCTCCAGTGTGTTCCCTTGTTGTGTTGTGCTGTTGTGTTAGTGGTTAACTCCCTTTTAGGAAGCGTTTAAATTAGAGTTTCCTTGTCCATTTAAGTGCTTGTTGGTCTTCCCGCCCTCCTTTTGTGTTTGACTGTGTCAGTTGTGTGTGGCGCGGTTGCTTGCAATGTCGAAAGAACTAAAGGAACATAAACCCTCTGGGTTTAAGAAGTGTACAAAATGTGGCTATAAAATGTCCATTACAGATGGGCACTCTATATGTGTTTATTGTCTTGGTGCTATTCACTTGCAAGAGTCCTGCAGTTTCTGTCATGTTTTTAGCCCTAGGGTACTGCAGGAACGTAAAAATAAACTGATTTTGAAGGGTCTGATCAAGCCCTCCTTTGAGGAGGCCGTGGAGTCATCTCCGCCTTCTAGTACCAAGTCTAAGCCTCCTAAGGCCAAGAAAAGATCTCCGGCTCCGTCTGCTTCTTCGGAGCCATCGGAGAAGGTTTGTAAATTGGATACTTCCTCCTCTGCTCCACTGTCCTCGGGCCAAAGGAGAAGGACTTGGAAATGGATACTACCTCCTCAGCTCCATTGTCCTCGGGGCCGCAGGAGGTATTTGTTGTACTGGAGTCGACCTCGGCTCCGATACTTTTGGAACCTCTTCGGAACAGGTCACCCAGTGTCAGGCATGAGTCTCCAGTCGGGAGATCTAGATCTCCTTCTATTTCTTCCAAATCCTCTAGGCTGTCTGATTTGGATGTGGATAGGGTGGTCCAGAGGCTCCTACAGTCGCCGGTGTTAGCAAAACTGTTTTCGGCTCCGACCCAGTCGGCTCCGGAGCTGGTTCCCATTCTTGTGGAAGTGCCCTGGCCAGGTCGTCGGGTACATCACATGGATCGGTCACTCTGTCCCCTTACACCCTGGCTAGAGCCTCTGACGCCCCCCTCTCCATGGATGGCGGAGCCCGAAGGTCTGGGGATACCCCCTTGAGCGGTTCCCTACTTTCTAAGGGCCCCTCAGAGTCTGTGCCTGAGGAGCCTCCCAGTAAGAAGTCGTGCAAGAGGAAGCACATCGACTCCCAGGACAAGTCACTCACTTCCGATACCAAACTCGAGGAATCAGAGGAGTCCCCCAAGTCGTCCTCCGACATCCTGGAGATTTTGAGACAGAGAGGCGACTGGCCCTCCAAGACCCACTCTGAGGAGGAGTCGGTATTCCTCAAGGCCTTCGGAGCTCAACCCTCTGCCTCCTGGGTGTTTCCACCCTTTGATGAACTCCTGGACTTGATTTGTCGAAGGGTGTGGGGAGAACCCTGATTCCATGGAACCGGTGCCCAGACGTCCAAACAAGTTCCTGTCTGCTCCCCCGGGCAAAGAGTTCCTTACCAAAAGGGTTTCGGTAGATGCCGTGGTGGTGGCGGCAGCCACTCAGCAGGAAGTTGCAGAGGCTTCTTATTCTGTCCACTCTCCTAACAAGGAGTCCAGGAGTATGGACGGGTATGGGAAGCATATCCTGTCTTCGGCGACCTTTACCTTACGGTCGTTGAATTACCTCTGTCATTTCACTCTGCTCCCAAGAGATCTCCTGAAGGAGCTAGGAGATACTCTGACGGGTAACATGTCTGAGGCGGTAGCGCAGACTGTTAACGCCCAATTGTCTACCCTAGGGTCCATTGTCAACTCGTCTATGAGGCTCATATCTTATGCAGCAGAAGGGGCAAGTAGGGCAGCTAGCTCAGGCATAGCTCTCAGAAGGCAAGCCTGGATGTGCCTGTGTCATTTCGCGGAGGCCTTTAAGTCTTCCTTCACTGACGCCCCCTTTGATGGGTCCTCTCTCTTCGGACCCAAAGTGAAAGACACCCTCACCAGATGCGAACAGGAGGGAAAGACCCTATCTGCTGTAGGGGCCCGTTTTTCTCTCCCTTGTAGGCCTTATCCCAAAGCTCAGAGAGGAGGGAAGATATTGTTCAAAAAGTCTGAGGTCCTTTCCCGCAGCTCAAGGTGAGTCCCCCTCCAGAGGCAGGGGGGGGGGGATTATTCCGGAAGACGCCGTCCTAGAGGCAGAGGAGGCCCCCGCAACTCGGGAGACTGCGGTTCCTTTCGCGGTTCTTCCTTCCAGCGTTCCTGAGGTGTTGCCCAACTGTGCTATTCCAGAGCCTGTCGGGGGCCAAATTTCGTTGCATCCGGAAGCCTGGGAAAGCATCACCCAGGATCGTTGAGTGCTCCGAATAGTTACCGGAGGTTACACTATTCCCTTTGCATCTACACCCCCTTCAGTCAGAAGGATCCCGGACATCCCACCCAGTCAATGGGATCAAGCAGCACTAGAAGTTGCAAAGCTGCTAGAAAAAGGAGTCATCCAGCCAGTCCCCTCAGACCATGTTGGATTAGGAACTTACTCACGACTCTTTTTGGTGCTAAAACGGACAGGGGACCTGAGACCCATTCTGGATCTCAGTCGATTGAATCGCTACGTTCTGAAGTCCAAGTTCCGAATGGTCATACTTCAGTCCATTTTTCCACTGCTGGAGAAAGGAGTATGGATGTGCTCCATCGATCTCAAGGATGCCTACTACCACATCAAAATGGAGAAGGCATTAGGAGTCATTTACGCTTCCGGCTAGGAGCCAGTCACTTCCAGTTTTGTGCCCTGCCCTTTGGTCTCACCACAAGCCCCAGGGTGTTTACCAGGTGTTTGGCAGTGGTGACAGCTCACCTAAGACGTCTAGGATTTCAGGTGTTTCCGTATCTGGACGACTGGCTTCTCGCCGCCCCCAAAAGGCATCTGCTTGCCCAAGCCAGGGAGACGACCATCTCACTTTGCCAACGTCTAGGAATTACTTTGAAATGGGAAAAGTCTGCCTTGCAGCCCTCACAGCGTGTTGTTTTTATAGGCGCAGAGCTAGACTCTATTCAGATGCGTGCCTTTCTGCCACAGAACAGGATAAGAGTGTTGCAGTCTCAGATCCACGCACTGTTGCACCTCAGAAAAGTTCAGGCCAGGTTAGTTCTTCAGCTCTTGGGATCCATGGCCTCCACCACCATGCTGGTACCTCTGGCCAGGTTACACATGCGAATCCTACAATGGCTCCTGTCGGTTCAGTGGTCCTTTCAAAAGCTTCCTCTTTCCATCTTGATACTTCTCACGGAGCGATGCAAACAGGACCTCCTCTGGTGGCTATGCTCCTCCAATCTGGACAGAGGAAGGAGCTTGGTTCCTATGTCTCCAGTGGCCACGGTGACATTGGATGCCTCCCAGATGGGGTGGGGGTGGGGGGGCATTATCTAGGCAGGACAGTCCAAGGCACCTGGCAAGATCACGAGGTACACTTGCACATCAATGTTCTGGAGATGAGAGCGGCGTTTCTGGCATTGCAAGCACTCCAGGACACTCTACCTCTGGGAACAATTGCAATTCACTCGGACAACATGTCCGTAGTGTGGTACCTGAACAAGCAGGGGGGAACCAAATCTTATCCCCTCTGCAGAGAGGCCCATGCGAGTGTGGCAGTGGGCAGTGTCTTTCCAACGGTTTCTAGTGGCAATGCACATTCCGGTTAAGTCCAACGTGATAGCGGACAGGCTAAGCAGAGCTATTCTGATGCCTCACGAGTGGTCCCTGAACAACCGACTGGTGGTTCAGATCTTCAAAAGGTGGGGTCAGCCTTGCTGCCATCTCTTTGCCAGCCCCCTCAATGCCAAATGCAGCAAGTACTTCACTCTGATCCCCCCACAGGGGGAATCACCCAGGGATGCTCTAGCTCACAATTGGCCCCCCCGGTCTGGTCTACGCTTTCCCTCCGTTTCCTCTGTTACCAAGAGTGATACAGAAAGCCATATCCTTGGGAAGCAGGATGATCCTTACTGCTCCACACTGGCCTCGACAAGTATGGTTCCCTTTTCTTCAATGGTACACACTGGACAGTCTGTGGACTCTGGACCCAGTGCCGGACCTCCTGATTCACACGTCAGGACAACTTCATCCATCCCTGCAAACTCTCAGGTTGACAGCCTGGCTGCTACACTTCCGTCGCTAGTCAGGTGACATTCCTTTTCACCTGAAGTGGTGCACATCTTGTCTTCTTCTCATAAGTCTTCCACCAGGAATATTTATTCCAGCAAATGGAAGAGATTCTCCATTTGGGCTCAGGCCCAAGGTTTGGTCCCCGTCACAGCCCCTGTTCTGTCAGTCTTAGATTTTTTAGCCATGTTGTTCCATCAGGGCTCCGTGCCCGCTACCATTAAAGTACAGTTGGCTGCAATTTCCAATTTTCACACATGTTATGAGCCCTCTCTTATGGGCCACAAACTCTGTAAAGCCTTTCTAAAAGGCGCTTGGTTACTTTGTCCCCCAGTTTCTGAACCTGTACTGCCATGGGACTAGAACCTTGTACTACAAGCTATTACGTCACCACCCTTTGAACCGGCTACCACTTGCGACTTAAAATTCCTATCTTGGAAGACGGCTTTTCTGATGGCCATTACATCGGCCAAGAGGGTATCAGAACTCCAAGCCTTGTCCATTAAACCTCCGTATTTGATCTTTCATAAGGACAGAGTTTCCCTGAGGCTTAACCCGTCCTTCCTTCCGAAGGTGTCATCCACTGTCAGTCTCCATCAATCTATTGAGCTACCAGTGTTTTTTCTGAACTTTTCCAATGAAGCAGAGTTCAGGTTTTATCAGTTGGATGTGCACAGACAACTGAGATTTTATTTACGTAGGACTAAGCATGTTAGGAAATCTGAGCAACTGTTTGTGTCCTTTTCAGAGAACAGAGCAGGTTGTCCTATTTCCAAGTGCACAATTTCTAAATGGATCAAAGATTGTATTTCATTCATCTACTCAGCAGACAGAACTTTACCCTTTCCCTTCAAGGCTCATTCTACCAGGGCTATGTCTACATCAGTAGCTTTCCATGCTAGGCTTTCCTTGGATGAGATTTGTGCTGTGGCCACTTGGGCTTCTCCCAACACTTTTATTACTCATTACAAGCTGGACGTGGCTTCTAGGGGCCTGGCTTCCTTTGGTTCCACGGTTCTCAGGAGTATCTTCTTATGAGCCTCCCAGGATAGAGGTGCTGAGGACGCTGTCCTGTGAGTAAGGAATGTAGGCGAGATAGGACCACATAACATCACTTAGTTATGTACTCACCAAAACGATCGATGTATGTGGTCCATCTCGCCTACATTCCTACGTACCCTCCCACCTGCCCCCTTCCTAGAGGATTTGGAAGAATATTGGCTCTGTGGACCCTTCAAGGTCAGTGATTTGGTTCCGTTATCTGGCTGGAATTTCTTCCTGTGTTTGAGTATGGGTTATGAGTGTTATGATTGCAAACAAGATCTGGGACTAGGGCGAGGTGCATCCCGGGATACTAGGTTAGCTCAGCCAATTAGAGACTTCGTGCTAGAGAAGTTTGGCCGAGTCGGAGCCGATTCTCGGCTCCGAACCCGTGAGTAAGGAATGTGGGCGAGATGGACCACATACATCGATCGTTATGGTGAGTACATAACTAACTGTTATAGTACATTCATTATTCACCTTTATATACAAGTGTATTGGGCGGCCACGGTGGTGCAGTGGTTAACATTGTCGCCTCACAGCAAGAGGTTCCCCGGTTCGATCCTCGGCTGGGGTGCCTTCTGTGTGGAGTCTGCATGTCCTCCCTGTGGTCACGTGGGTTTCCTCCGGGTGCTCCGGTTTCCTCCCACATCCCAATGACATGCTGCAGGTGGATTGGACACGCTCTAAATTGGCCCTAGGTGTGAGTGCATGTGTGTGTGTGCCTTCTGTGGAAGGTTGGGCGCCGGGCTGGCAACTCGACACTGTAAAACTCCACTGCCAGTCATGAGCAGACAGGTGATCCGCTGTGGCGACCCCTAACCGGGTAAAGCCAAAAGAAGAAGAAGAAGCTGTACAAGTGTATGCATTTAATGGAGCTGAATTTGTAATGGGTTTTGAGATGTGATTGGTAGTTTAATATTATTTAAGGAGCACGTAAGTAATTTCTGTATTTTTACTCTGATGAAGTTTTGTTAAATTATAAGTCGAAAGTGTATTGGTGTATTAAATCGGAAAGATCAGCTTCCATTCCATTTTTATTTGTTTTGTTTTCACATACTACGTTGTGGTTATCCTTCAGTATTAAGTACACAGAATAACTCTATAAATAACAGTAAGATCAGTGGATGGGATTCATAAACATGGCGCCTTGTGGTATAGGACTGGTCTGTATTAAAATGGTAGACTGCTGCACAATGCTTTAAGTACCTATGTTCAGGTTTACTTCATGTTGTAGCTGCAGTACCTGTACAAATGACCTCTCCAAACACTTTCCACAGTTCAGCAACAAGTTAACAACTCTGTATGAGCTGGTCCCAGTGTCAACACTTTACAGGACCAGAACCACATACAAGTCGGTTGTCAGTTAAAAACTATGCCTATTTGTATGATGCGTTACTAAGCTGCAGCACAAACGTTGACTGTGAATAATGTACTAAAATGCATACATCGGAGCGAACAAAAAGCTATCAATTCTGCTGTGATCTGCAGTTACATACACCCACACATCCCAAGCACTGATGCAGTAATGCTTCCACCAGCGGGGTACACACTAATTAACATGGATCCCCTCAGCATAATATGCCTATATATCCTGCCCTACATACTTAGAAAATGGCCTATAGGCTTTCAGGAATTGTTCCTTACTGTCTGTGGGATGCAGGGGAGAGTAAGTGGTTCATCACTGGTGCTTTAACTGGGCAGTAACTTACAAAATATACAGACTGAGTAAGTTAAGATTATCGGAACATTCCTGTATTTAGACAGAACATTCCTGTATTTAGAGTAAATGAAAAAACAGTGCTGTTATGTTTTGAAAGCACCAGTGTGATCAGCAGGCATACGCTTCAGTCAGACTGTATTAAGTCAGCTACATCCTGGTTAAATTAAGAGATGCTGGCATGAAACGTACTGCAGCACATCAGTGGGTTTCAGTAAATTTTCACTTCCAGCTTATTGCAAAGCTGCTGGTGTCAGAGAAGTGGAAACAGTACACATTTAAAAGTGGTGACAGTGAATGCTTTCATGGGAAAACATGTTTGGTATGGAGGACTGGTCTGCAGTTTGTATAAAGTCACAAAGGGTGACATCCACCAATACATGATATTATTCAACAGTACATAGCTATTCACATTATTGGAAGCTGCAAAGGAAACTTGTCATGCTCTGACAGGTACTTGCCTCCATATGTGTAAACATCGTGTATAGTCCTTCATGCTTGTCCACAGTCTGGACAGTTGTATACTAAATTATACAAATTGCACATTGCAAGGACTAAGCACAGCCCTTGTAAGGGACCAAATGTAATGTTTATAAATATGGAGTAAGATAAAACACTCCTGCAATTCCTCATAGTCTGGCCTGGCCTAACCATCATCTACAGTGACTCAGGAAAGAACCCAACATAAGAATACTAATAAAGAAACTACGAACTGCTACAAATCTGTGTACATGTAACTGAAAAATCCTGTTACAGGAACTCAATGGATTTTATAAGTTTAATAAACAAGAAAAAAGAAAAATTTTCCTCAAATATAAAGTGGACAAAGTTCTCTCATAAACTTAAATTTAAAGAAAAATAAATATGATCTCTGATAACCTAAGCAGAGTTACACCTGAGATAAATTGAGATAAAAATGTGATATAAAAGACCTTGAGCAAGAGGGAGTGTATAAAAATTTGGGAGTTGATGAAAGATCAACAGTAAAATATGAACAAATGTGAGTAAAACTTAGGAATATTTTAGAAGATTTAAATTAATCCTGAAAATAGCTTTGACATCTAGGAAAACATTTCAAGCTATAAACCAATTTGCTTTTCCTGTCCTAACTTGTAGATGCCCTTCTATTCCTATGTTGCAGTATTCATATTGTGGGATTTTCTGCCTCAGCAACCTGACGTCTGCTCCTATACAAAAGCTTAAACCTGGCTGCTGTAGGTGCAGGAACATCACACGCAGGGCCATAAATAAGGGACTATAAATGTGACATCTGCATGCACAGACCTCAGAACCTTTCAGCCGCAGACGGCGTTACTTCGACTGCTTCGCTCCTACGACCAAAGACTTCTAAAGATAAGTACCCCATTGGGGATTTTTTTCTCTTGCATACGCATGAGTTGTTTGCTGTAGATTACCCTTTAGCCAATGTCTGAGAAAAAGAGCAAATGTAACTGCGGGCATCAGATACTGCACAAAGACTCTCACGACTGGTGTGTGTTTTGCTTAGGGAAAGGAGCACAACCATAAGGACTTCCTCATTTGTCAGTCTTTCATGCCAAAGACCCTCCACAGCCAACTAGCGGTGCTTAATTTGTATTTGGAAAATCAGACTAAAATGCCTCACTATCAGGATGGATCCCGAGTTGGCCGAACAACCGAGGAAGGCGGCCAAGGTTTCCAGACCTTCTCCCGATGCCACTCTGCCATCGGATGTCCTGCCGACTACCGATATAGGGGCCAAGGGACGGTTCCTCTGGAAGAGGCCATTTTGGCAGCCACGGAAAGCACAGTTAAGCCAGACGCCTGCCATAACCGACATCAAGAGGGAACCAACACTTGTTCGGCCCACCAAGACTTCTCCTGCGCCAGGACAGGCCTCTGCCTCTAAGCCTACCCCTAAGCCCACGCCAACTAACAAAAAACAAAAGACTAAGGACTTGAGCACCATGCCTCAAGTAGCTCCAGATTGGTAGGTGTTTACCAACTCACTAATGCAGGCATTTATGGCTCTTAGGCCCCCAGGCCCTGCACCTTCCAACATTCCTGTGCTGAGCTCAGGCCAGCCTCTGCTTCCTCCCTACCTTTAACCGCTACCCATCAGGTAGAGGAAGAACCGGAACAGTTCTTCTCCTCTTCTGAGGAATCCATTTCCTGTGTCTCTCAGATTGCTTCACCTGTGGATTATTACTGCCCAGATGAAGACTCTATTGAGGGAGACTCCCCACCAGAGGACATTACCTTTGGGGAAACTATCACAAAAATGGACTACTTCATGAGATACTGCCTTAACGTCAGATACCCAGAAAAGATATTTTGAACATCTACAATTTGAGTCACTATCCCCTTCAGCTATTCCTCCTGTGCTTCCCGCTTTCCTGGATGCCTTTAACTCTGTTTCCAAAAACCTTGATGCTCAACCTCGTGCCCCTAAAAGGCCAGATAGATTTTACAAAACTGCCTGATGACCACAAATTTCTGATGACACCCCCCCTGCTAACCCAGCAGTCATTGCTGTGTCTCCTGACAGTCTAGGCAATTACCCTCTGCTTCACTTTTGCCAATGATAAAGACGGCAAAACCATAGACAGAATGGTTAAAACGATATACACCTCCTCTACCCTGGCCTTCACAACCCACATGGTTAAATATGCCCTGGATCTGGTCTCCCAGGCTTCCACCTTGCTGTCTTCTTCCCCAGACTGTCCAACCAAAGCTGACATTGCATCAAAGCCATCTGTGGCTACACAAGTAGCCAGACATTCTATCAGATGCAGCTGAGGCTTCAGCCAGGGCAACTGCCTCTGCATCTGCCTTATGCAGATACTCTTGGCTTCGCTTACAGACTCTACCAGAGGATTTCAATTCCAAAATCATGGATGCTCCTCTGGACCACAACCTTTTATTTGGGTAAAACTCAGCAGAACTTTTCAAAAACTTACAAGAGAAAAGCAAAGAACCTCATGACATTAAGCATCTGCTGGTGTCCCTCTTCCCTAGATATTATAGAAACTACCCAGCAAAGCCATCCTTTGTCAGAAGGACTCTTCAATATCACACCCTCCATCCTCAAGGCCCCATAGGCCATCCAGGAGACAGCCTTACTCCAGACCCCCAACTGTCAGCCATCAGCCAAACAGCCCTTTCCAGATGGGGGGGGGGGGCCCTAGTCAGTGTGACTGCTTTGCTCAACTGCCTCTGTTCCACCCGCCTTACCCACTGCCTTCCCTTCCGGAAATCCATCACAGCAGATCTTTGGGTTCTTTCCATTATCCAAAAAAGGATATTTCCTATCCTGGAAGGAAAGACCAAAACTAAAAAGAATCCCTTTCCCTCCAAGAAATCAGCTTCATCTATTCCCTCGCATTCTGGAAGAACTCCTGACTCAAGTAACTATAGAATCATTTCATTCAGGACAGGGAAGGACAAGGCTTCTATTCCCATCTTTTCCTAGTTCCCAAAAAGGATGGCCCTTGGAGACCAATACTAGACTTATCATATCTGAACCTTTTCCAGAAAGTTCTCTCCTTCGAGATGCTTTCCCTTCAAACTCTCCTACCCCTTATCCCCTCCTAAGCCTTCATGGTCACCCTGAACCTAAAGGATGCTTACCTACACATTCTGGTCAGGCCATCTCACAGGACGTTTTTGAACTTTACTGGCCACTCTTCACACTTTCAGTTTACAGCCTTGCCCTTTGGCTTGTCTACAGCCCCCAGAGTCTTTACAAAGTGCTTGTCCCCAGCTATTGCCTACTGCAGAACCAAGGGAATCCAAATCTACCCTTATCTGGAAGACATTCTCATTCTAGCAGAGTCAGAGTCCACCCTACAGACCCATCTCAAGTTTACCATGTCCCTCCTCCACAACCCTAAACCTTCAAAAATCCTCTTTGCTTCCTCAACAGGACAAAATATTCCTAAGCTGCAGGATCAGGACAGACCTAATGAGATCCTTTTTTCCACTGGACAAAGTGCAGTCTCTCTCCACCCATTTTCAAAGCCTGCTTTCAGAATCTCATCTCTCTCCAAGACAATTTCTGCAAGTCCTAGGCATCATGGCAGCTACTATTCCCATGCTCCTATTAGCCAGGATGCACATGAGGAAATTCCAATGGTACCTAAAGATTGTGTGGGCTCAGTCAGCATCCACCAGACAAACTTATCCCCCTTCTGCCCTTGCTTAAAAGCAGAACTGAAGTGGTGGATTCAGCAAACCAGACAGAACCAGGGCATTCCTCTTCAGTTACCCCCACCACTCAATCCATGTACACAGATGCATCGGACCTAGGATGGGGGCAACATTAAAGGACTTCAGAGTACAACAGCGCTGGACCCCTGCCATGCAAAAGCAACATATCATTGTCAGAGAAATTACTGCAGTATTGCTGGCTCTGAAACCTTTCCTTCCCATCTTGCAACCAGGGCTTCTCCACATTGTAACAGACAGCACAACTGTTGTGTGGTACCTCAACAAACAAGGAGGAACAAAGGCATACCAGTTATGTCAGATAACCCTACAAATCTGGGATCTAGCAGCCAATAACAACCTTTTCCTGCAGGCCTCTTACATCCCCTCTCAGGAAAACAAATAAGCGGACTTGCTTAGTGGAACATCATCTCTACAACACGATGTTGCACAGGGAAACCTTCTTTAGACCTCATCCACCAGAGGGGCACACCTCAGGTGGCTCTGTTTGCCTCCCCCCAGAACAGACAACTAAACAAATTATGCATCAGGGATCACACTTCATTAGCCTGGAAGGTGAATGCCTTCAGCTTTCCATGGAAGGCAGTGTTCCTGTACATCTTTCGTCCCTTCCATCTAATACAAAAGGTCCTACTGAAAATCAATAAGGACCAACCAGAAATCTTGCTGGTGACTCCCTATTGGCCAAGGCAACACTGGTTTCCCCCTTCTTCTCTCCCTAGCCAAGAGTAATCACCACAAGTTACCCCACAAGGTGGACCTACTCGCACAACAAAAGGGATCTCTCATTCACCCCCAGTTACATTTGCTGCATCTAACTCTTTGGGTGATCAACTTCTGATCCCTTTCAGACAACATTACTCAGGACGTGCTCTCAGTCCTGAAGGAGGCCGGGAAACCAACTACTAGGAAAAACTATTTGTCTAAATGGCAAAGATTCTCAAAATGGCGTTCACTTTAGGACAAGGGTCCCTTTTCAGGTGGATCCCTCTCTTGTCCTTAGCTATATATGCGAGCTTATTAAGGAAGGAGTAGCATATTCTTCAGTGAAAGTCCATCTTTCTGCCTGCTTGCCTTTACAGCCACCTCTGCTTTCTAGACTGGACATTAAACTTTTCCTGAGAGGGGTCTTGCATATCAGACCACCAAGAAAACCCATACCTCCTCCCTAGGACCTCAATTTCATGCTGCAAAAACTCACCATTCTTTTAGTGGCCATTGTTTCCTCTAGAAGAGTGTCTGAACTACAGGCCCTCGTGGCCTGCCCTCCTTATACCACCTTCTATAATGACACGGTGACCTTGCGCACTAACCTTTCCTTCATGCCCAAAGTGGTGAACGAATTATCCTTAAACCAGTCCATTCACTTATCCACCTAGTTCCCCCCTCTCCATATAATACTGCAGAGAGGATCCTTCATTCCCTAGATGTGCACAGACAACTGAGATTCTACTTAAACAAAACTAAGTTCTTCAGAAAGTCTGACCAACTCTTCATCTCCTTCCATCCCAGGGCACTGGGTAAGGCAGTCTCCAAAAAACCATTTCCTGTTGGATCAGGAAATGCATTCTCTTCTGCTACTCACATCATGGCAAACAGTTGCCTTACGGAATCGGGGCTCATTCCATGAGAGGCATGGCTACCTCCAAAGCGTGCCTTAGAGGGGCTAGACACAGCCACCATCATGGAAACAGCTACCTGGTCTACAATTCACACTTTCACAAAACACTACACGCTAGACCAGGTCTCCAGGGCCAGAGCAGGATTTGCCAGGGCAATCCTGCAAGGATTCTTGGAATCCTCTACTCCCTCCCTTCACTCCTTTTGAGCTGTGGTACTCTCCCACATTATGAATACTGCAACATAGGAATAGGACACAGAATAGTTGTGTAAAATCTTACCATAACGATAGATGTCCTTCTCTTCTATGTTGCAGTATTCCTTCCTACCCTCCATACCCCCTTTATTATATCTCTACTGGATGGTTGGTCTTTTGACCTCTGTATCCACTCCCTACAGGCTAATCTGTACAGGCCTTCAGGTGCATTTGTTTCTTAGACTCAGCTGGTCCTTTTGCACACCTTATCCTGGGTTTCAAGTTCTGAGGTCCGTGCGTGTAGACGTCACATTTATGGCCCTGCATGTGACGTCCCACGCACCTACAGCAACCAGGCTTAAGCTTTTGTATAGGACCCGATGTTGGGTCGCCTGAGGTGGAAAATCCCACACTATGAATACTGCAACATGGAAGAGAAGGACATCTATGGTTATGGTAAGATTTTACACAACTATTCTTTTTGGAGTGATTGACTGGCCCCAAACAGTGTTTGATAGATTAGACAGGAAAACAGAAAGGATGCGTCATGCTCTTCAAATGATTTATAAAAGTCAGTGCATACCAAGATTATATATTCCCCATTCTGAAGGAGGGATGATCCTCCTTGAAAAGTATTACATGCAAAGATCTGCAATTGTGGGAATGCATACATATCTGCTAACCACACAAGACCCAGACATAGTGAACGCTTTGAAACATGAGGAGAATAAATCTAAGATGACTTCCTTTCTTAATCTCCCAGAAGCATATCAGTGTCAAGCTGGAATGGAAATCAAACTAGAAGTAGATAAAAGTCAGTCAGCAACTGAATGTGCCAAAAATCAAAAAGAATATAAGGTGAAGAATCAGATGAGAAGGCAAGAAATGTGGAAAATGTGTAAAAATAGTTGCAAGTGTAGAAAACTCCTGGAAGAACCTCATGTTGATCAGGTTCAAATGCAGGAATAATTAAGGAGAGGCAAATTTAAACCAGAAGATAAAAGGTTAATATTGGCTGCCCAAGTTAGTGGCCTTACGTACACATTGGTTTACAAAGTCCATTGAACATGTGGGAGAAACAGACAAATGTAGGTTTTGTAAAACAGAATTGGAAACAGTTGCACACTTTGTTACTGGTTGTGATGTACTAATGGCAGAAGGGACTGTACACTGAAAGGCATAACAATGTGGCAAGACTTGTTGCACCGGAGATTGTGTAAACATTATAATATTGAAGTAGCTGAAAAACACTGGAAACATGAGCCACAAAGCATCGTAGAAAATGATGGTCTACATCACATGGGATCACCCATTATCCACAGTTCAAAAGACAGATGTGAGAAAACCAGATGTAGTGGTCTATGAAAAGAAGACAAAAGTAGCATTGATAATTGAAATCGCTACACCTAGTGACTATAGTGTCTTGTGTACAGAGAGACACAAAGTTATAAAATGTTAGGATTTTCAGGCAGAAATGAGAGCAGTGTGGAAGAAAGATACCCAGATAGTTCCAATATTAGTAGGAACAACAGGTCTCATAAAAAATAATCTACAATCGTACTTGGATATGTTACCAATATATGCAACTCTGTACGAATTGCAGAAGGAGTGGGCACATTGCGGGTGCTGTGAATAGCACTTCTAGCTAGCATCAAAGATTGAAACAGTACTAATTTCATGAACTTTAATCATACTTTAACTTAGGAATGGAGTCAATTCCCGTCATGGCATTAGAAGCTCAAAAGATTTGGAGAAATTAGAAAGAGAGAAATTGAAGTGAATAGCAAGGCTGTAGTACATTTGCGGTGGTATTTAAAAAAAAATTTGAAATAATTATAGATGTTCATTGTGTTACACTGCTGCAGTCATTACACTTGGGTTATCCTGCCATCAAGCGGTTCCCCAGTCGGCCTGAGTTCCAAAGTCTTGGTCTGGCGTCGGTTGCTGTCGCCTCCTCCCTGACGTCAGTGCAACAGGGGTATATAAGATGCAGCCAACGCCATTTTCTTCAGTCTTTCTTGCCGCGTGGTGCCCGAAGCAAAAGCAGTTCGCAAGTGCCAGTCGGCCATCTCCTGATATTTTCATTCCGAATCCAGAACCGAAGTCTTCTACAAAGCTAAGTACCCCGTTGGGGAAACTCTTTCTTGCCTCAGACCGATGTCAGTAAAAGTTAATAACTGTATTTCTTGTGGGAAGCAAATACCTCATAAGGATTTCCATTCCTATTTTATCCCATGCCTAGGCCCTGATCACTACGTCACTGGTTGTTGGTTTTGTGCTAGGTTTAACAAGCGCACTATTAAACATCGGTTTGATTTTGTCCGACATTATTTTGTTAGAATATTCAATTATACCATGCCGTCAGAACTTCCGACGACCAGAATACACAAAAAGCGCAAAGACAAGGATGGGCATCCAAGGTCCAAAACTGACGAAACCTCTTCTAGGCCAGTCGCCGGTTCTCTGGTTTTCAGTGAGGCGCCTTTGCAGCCCCTGACTACTTCTTCTTTAGAACCACAAGCCACCTCTGACTCCCACGTGGAGATGGCTGGGCCTTCGGACGCACAAGTTCTACAGCCTACCGAATCTAACCTTCCAGAGGAATCTGCAGTAGCCGAGCAACCCACAGCTACAGAGGGTGTCTTCAGACCTACTCAGTTAAGCATTAAACCTTCAGCTAAGTCTAAACCTCCTTTAAAATCAAAGAAACAAATACAGCATTCTCCAGGACAGGCATCCATGCCTAAGAAACAAATGCTCAAAATGGCCGAAGACCTAATCACTATGATCAGGGGGTCCCATCCCCCTCCTGATAAAAGACCTAGACAGGATGCAGACTATGACTCATCCGACCAGGTGTCCATCTCTTCTGATTCATCCTCAGACCTAGGATACTCTTTACCCCCATATGAGGATTCTGATGCTGAGCTTTCGATCCCATCAGCCTCACCGCCTGAGGACTACTCCTTTGGGGAAACCCTACATACCATGAGGGAGCATTTCCACTGGGAAGGCCAGGATTATTCAGAATCCAAGAAAAGGCTCAGAGACTTCCTTTTATTACCTCAACACAGACCCCTTGCTATTCCGCCAGTGTTAGATATTGTGGATGATGTGTATACTGAATCCAGCTTAAATCCTGATTCCTTACCTCCAGCCCCTGTTAAACCTGACAGATACTACAGAGTCCCTGACTCGCATAAATTTCTGTATAAAAGCCGAGTAGCTGACCCTGAAACTATTTCTCGGGGACCCAAAGGAGTTGAGGCCTCATCAGCCAAGAATCCAGTTCCCTCTGACAGAGATACCAGAGCATTAGACAGATGGGGAAAGAAAGTATATACGTCTGCAACTTTAGCAATGAGAGCCTTAAATTGCCTGTTTCACGTGCTAAAATATCAGCAGTTTTTATTGTCTCTGTTAAAACAAAAAATGCTTCCAGAATCAGATCCTCCTAATTTTAAAGAAATGCAGGATTTATTGCATGCAGCTGAACAAGTAGGGAAGCACACTTTGCAATGTGGTTTTGATTCTCTAGAGGAGGCCTGCAGAGCAGTAGTTACAGGCTCTGTCATTAGAAGACATGCTTGGTTAAAAGAACATACGTTACCAGATCATGTTAAAGCAAAATTATTGGATGCACCTTTGCAGCAGGATGTGTTATTTGGAGTTAAGGCAGAAGAGGTATTAAAGAAAATGGAGGATAAGGCAAAATCTATGCAAACGGTGAAGGATTTCTTACAGGTTCAGCCTCCCTAGATTTAGCAGAAACTGGCCAACTAAGAATTGGTCCTTTCCAATTACAGACAGACCTCAAAGGGGGAAGATACAGACGTCCAAGAGGTAGAGGTCAAACACAAGGTACTTACAGGCCTCAACAATGGGTTGCATCAGGCCAGAAAGAAGGGGAAGACAGGCCCCAATCATATAAAAAGCAGCTCCAATCACTTCCCACTACAGCTGCCAAACAAATCCTTCTTGGCAGCCCCCTTGGGAGGAAAACTGGCACTCTTCTACCACAATTGGCAAATGATCACCAAAGACAAATGGGTTCTCAACACTGTATTTCAAGGTTACAGGTTCCACTTTCACACACTGCCAAGGTTAAAAGGAATGCCAAATCTGCCACCAAATCAATGGGCAGAGGCTCAAAAACAAATTACAGCACTCATGGATATGAGAGCTATTCAAAAGGTATCATCACAGGAGCAAGGACAAGGATTTTACTCAAGACTCTTTCTGGTACCCAGAAAGGACAAAGCCTGGAGGCCCATTCTGGATCTTTTATCTCTAAACACTTACCTGGATGTTCCAAAATTCAAAATGTTGACATTACAGCAGCTTCCCATGGTGGGCAAGAAAGCTTGGCTCGTAACTTTGGACCTCAAAGAGGCATACCTGCATGTCCTTATCAGACAAAACTGCAGAAGATACCTCAGATTCATAGCTGGTTCAATGCACTACCAATTCTCTGCACTGCCCTTTGGCTTATCTACTGCACCTAGGATCTTCACAAAGTGCCTGGCACCAGTAATTGCATTTTGCTGACAGAAAGGAATTCAAATTTATCTGTACCTGGATGACTGCCTGATTCAAGCAGAGAGCAAGGACATTCTTCTAAAGCATATGGCATTTGTAAAAAAGTTATTAAGTTGCCTGGGGTACACAGTAAACGAAAAGAAATCAAAACTAGTGCCCTCACAAGAGATTATATTCCTGGGTGCCAACTTGAACACAACGGCCCAGATGGCTTATCTCACGTCAGACAAACAAGGACAACTGATTCAGTACTTTCAATTGATGGCAACAAAGACCCAACTCCCTGCAAGAAAAATTCTGCAGGCCTTGGGTTACATGGCATCCTGCATACTACTAATTCCATATGCCAGACTGCATATGCGGAAACTACAGTGGTACCTAAAGAATGTATGGTCTCAACACTGTCAAAGTTTGGAAACAGTTATACCACTAATACCTTGCCTTCAACAGGAGTTTCATTGGTGGGCTCAAGCTTGTCACCTCAACAAGGGACAGCCTTTTACACAACCCACAGCCAGGTAAACACTGACAACAAATGCATCGGATTATGCCTGGGGAGCACACATTTCACGCAAATGTATTCAGGGCACGTGGCCCGCAGAACAAAGGCATCTTCACATCAATCAAAAAGAGATGCTAGTTGTACAAAATGCGCTTATAGCTTTCAAGGACCTGCTGCATCCAGGACAACTATTACTAAAGACAGACAACACCACAGTTATGTGGTACATCAACAAGCAAGGGGGCACTCACTCCTACCCCCTATGCAGACAAGCTATGACGTTGAGGAACACAGCTATAAACCTTCAAGTTCATCTGCAAGCACAATTCCTGCCAGGAGAGAAAAACTCACTGGCAGACGACTTGAGCAGAAACATCATGGATCCCCACGAATGAGAGTTGAATCCACAAATATTCAGAATGATAACACAGAAGTGGTGGAGCCCGGACATAGATCTGTTTGCATCCTAAATAAACTGCCAGCTACAAAAATTCTGCACAAGGAGTTACCATCCGCAAGCATGGAAAGTGGATGCCCCCTCATTCAGCTGGGAGAACCTATAAGTATATGCTTTCCCACCACTACCTCTCCTGCCAAAGGTACTCATAAAAGCCAGGCAGGAAGAGCCAAAGATGATCCTGATTGCACCAGACTGGCCACACCAGCACTGGTACCCAATCTTAAGGAGCTTAGCACAAGAACCACCCTGGATTTTGCCTCAAATCCCACATCTGTTGACTCAGCACAACAAACAAATACTCCACAGCCAGCTAAAGACCTTAAACCTAGCTGCATGGAAGATTCCTTAGTCAAGCAAGCAATGCCTCTCCCAAAAGCTGTTATAGATGTCATTCTGGAGGCCAGGAGGCCTAGTACCAGGAAAGCCTATTCGGATAAATGGAAGAGATTTTGTGCCTGGAACCAAGCTCACAGCCTTGACCCTCTTGTCCCAAACATTCCTCAGATACTACAATACTTAACTGAGATGCTGGATAAAGGACTCTCCTTCTCATCCATCAAGATCCACGCCTCTGCCATCTCTGCTCATTACAACACGGATCCACCAATTTTCTCTAATCCTCTGTTGAAACAGTACCTCAGAGGGGCTAAAAACATAAGACCACCCCGTAGAGCAGCTACTCCAACTTGGGACTTCAACTTTGTTTTGGAGAAGCTAACTTTACCTCCTTTTGAGCCAGCCAACACAGCAGAATTAAAATACATCTCTTGGAAAACTGCTTTGCTCCTGGCAATAACATCAGCACGAAGAGTTTCAGAATTACAGGCACTAATGGCAGTGGAACCTTTCCTCATTTTCCACCAGGACATGGTGGCTTTAAGAACTAACCCTACTTTTATGCCAAAGGTGGTATCCAGTGTGGCTCTAAACCAAACTATTCACCTGCCAACTTTTTATCCTAAACCACAGAATAAAGGGGAGAGACTTCTGCACTCATTGGATATTCACAGGCAGTTACGCTTCTACTTGGACAAAACCAAAGCTTTCATAAAATCTGAGCAATTAGTAGCATATGCTGCAAGAGCACAGGGAAAAGCCATTTCAAAACAGACTATTTCAAAATGGAAAGGACATTGCATACGTTTCTGCTACACATACCATGGAAAACCTGTACCTAGCAGCATTAGATCTCACTCCACGAGGGCAACAGCCACTTCAATTTGCCTACCTCAGGGGAGTACCTACCAAGGATATTTTGGAAGCAGCAACTTGGAGTTCTGTACATACCTTCACCAAGCATTACCATCTGCCTCTATACTCTAAATGCAGTGCTGCAGGGCCTTATAGCCACACCTAATGCCTTATAGAACCAGCCACCCTTCCTCCGCTTTAGGATTCTACCCAAGTGTAATGACTGCAGCAGTGTAACACGATGAACATAGTACAGTTTTGTACCTACCATAAATGTAGATGTTCGAGTGTATACACTGCTGCAGTCCAGGTTACCCTCCCTCCTTCCCCTCTTACTGGCTGGTGCATTACCTATGTCTTCTACCCTTACTACCTATGGGGAGTATTTGCTGGTAGCTGTAAGTTGTTTTTTGCTTTTCTTATGTATGTTTTATTAGCAATTGGAATTGCCTACCTATTTAGAGGCACCTGACATCTGGGGCAAGAAAAACTGAAGAAAATGGCATCGGCTGCAACTTATATACCCCTGTCGCACTGACGTCAGGGAGGAGGCGACAGCAACCGATGCCAGACCAAGACTTTGGAACTCAGGCCGACTGGGGAACCGCCTGACTGCAGGATAACCCAAGTGTAATGACTGCAGCAGTGTATACAATCGAACATCTACATTTATGGTAGGTACAAAACTGTACTTTCTAGAAAAATCAGACCTTTTTCAAAACATTGCTAGTTAATCCTTATTACAGACTTGTGTAACACTGATGTAAGTAATGGATTTGACAGTCCACCATGTCTCAGAAGCGATCAAAAAATGTGATCAGTAGTTGGTCAGGAGGGATGAAATCACTTCAGACATACAGCAAAATTTAGAAAAAAATATGATTGTAGACTAAATGTTGGTGTATGGATTAAAGTAGAAACTAGTAGGTATATGAAGAAAAACTGATTATACTTAAGTAAGATTAAAATCAGTGCCTTGTCAACGTTTAAAACATTTTAGATTATGATCTGAACACAGGTTTTATTACCAAGGAAATCTGAATGCAAGTCTACAGAAAGTTACTTTCGAAAACACTTCTTATTCAGTGTAGGCATTCTGGAATACTAGTCTCTCTTTTTAAAAAAAAAAAAAAAAAAAAAAAAAAAAAAAAAAAAGGTATCTGCATTACAACTTGACAAAAGTTCAGTCACATGAAACAACCAATCTGAACTTCAACCCAACAAGAATTTTTTTAAAAAACATTTTTGAATCTAATAATTTACATTTAATAAAATGTCTTTTCCTTAAAAGAATTACTGATTTTCTCTCCTGACTATGGCCCTCTACTTCTTCTGTCACAAATGAAAGCATTCTGTATGAGTTTGCGTGCTAATTATTTAGTTAAGTTTCACATCACTCATTGACACTTGCAAACATCTGATTGTCGGGCAACAGCGTTGTACTGTGTACTCAGTCTATAGCAGGGGTTAATGTATGTATCTTAAACAGGTTACAGTCTGTGGCCTTACTGGTGTATTCGTAGTGAAAGAAAATGACATCAGAGTCCTAGCAAAGGTTGTAGTCTTTAGAATGATATGTTAAGTGAAATCCCCAATAATTGTGAATTCTGACAATTTGAAGTGAAAGTGAATATGGTTTACCTACCAGCAGTCAAGTCATGCTGGTTAAACTCCATTGTTTCCTGAACCCTTCACCCACCTAAATTATGCCAACTCCACAACCACACCGTAGTTAAAAAAAAAAAAAAAAAAAAAAAAAGAGGACAGAAATCCACAAAAGGTTCTATGCTGGCTCATGCAAGAAAAAGCCCTTGCAATGAAACTTACCGTGACATTACATTTTGGAAGTAGAGCCTCTCATATGTCAGTGTATCATCCAGCTGGAACTATGCCAACGGATACTTACTCGTATAGGTAAGTGTCATGGAATATTTCTGTAGAGTGAAGCCTGATGTAATGGTACATTGTTGAACAGTATTTTAATTATTAGTAACCAGTTTAAAAAAAAGAAAAAAAAAAGCTGCAAGGACAATTGTGGAATAGGGAAGGATAACAGTGTAATAGTGAGTACGGAAAAGGGCACAGACTTTACACATTATATTCCAGACCTTGTGTGAAACAGTTCCCAAAGGGGTACTCCATCTTAGATTGCCAAGAAAAGACATTGCTCCATCGTGGGATCTTAACTGTGTTTTAGAAACGTTGGCCCTGGCCCAGTCTGAGCCAGCTACTCTGCAATTTCCGTCTTGGTTCAAGAAAGATAAGCTAAGTGGAAAGTAGCGTTCCAGTGTAAGCAAGCAGGTAAAATAATGCGAGTGTAATGACCAGTATGACCCAACCACATTAAAAAACTTGCTGTTCCTATAAGTCTGCTCAAATGATAAGCTAAACATCTGTTTCCTCGATCAAGCTTTTATTTAGATAAGTACTTCTGTCTTTAAATCGACTTCATCAGATCTGGTAATTCAACCGGATGTAAAATATTCTACAGCACTTATGGAAAAGAGTAGGGGGCGTTCCATGATGCCCTGGCCAAGTTTCCACTGGTAGTATAAGTACCACCTTGCATCTCCACTGAAGAGAGGCCACTAACCTAGTGGGACTAATCTGGTCAACAAAATATAAATAATTAAAATAATTAGTGCATTCGCAGTAATTGGGGCAAAGAATCTGGCAGGGAACCATGTATTTCCAAGCTAAACAAGTTTTTAGATATATGTGTATTTCCGTATATTTTCTACTTTGATCTTATTTGTTTATACTATTCTCAATAGAGTATTTAATTACAGTACTTTATCAATGTAAAGTGCTGAACATTGCATCATATTTCACTTGGAAACTTTGTTTCTGCTTAACTTGGATTTATAAAAAAAAAATTATTGCTGCATTTTGGATGAACAATATTTCTTTGATTTTTAAGTACATGCATTGCCTGAGTGTTGCAGTTTTATTCCATTAAAATCATCTAGTAAGTAATGTCTGACATTTGTCAGATGCTACTGAATTGCGTTTTTGACTGTGTAGTTGTATATATTTTTTATTTGTTAACCGGGGATAGAGCACTGATCCACATGGACCTGTTTTCCATAATCAGTCTGGCAGCATTGTGTGGTTAAGTGACTTCATCAGATAAATGGTGGAATGGTTCAAACCCTGTACCTTTGGTTACAGGAAGCAGCTCAGTAACAGTTTGGCGCTTTCATCAGTGTGCTGTAATTGCTAGACAAACACTGTTGAATCTTCTTCTTTCAGCTTTTCCCGGTTAGGGGTCGCCACAGCAGATCACCTGTCGGCTCATGATTGGCAGTGGAGTTTTACGTTGTCTAGTTGCCAGCCCAGCACCCGACCTTCCACAGAAGGCACACATGCACACACTCACACCTAGGGCCAATTTAGAGTGTCCAGTCCACCTACAGCATGTCTTTGGGATGTGAGAGGAAACCGGAGCACCCGGAGGAAACCCACGCGACCACAGAGAAGACATGCAGACTCCGCACAGAAGGCACCCAGCCGAGGATCGAACCAGAGAACCTCTTGCTGTGAGGCGGCAACGCTAACTGCTGTACCACCGTGGCCGCCCTAGACAAACACTGTTGAATGTGATACCTAAATACCGAATATTATGGAAAAGTATATGCCTAGATAAATATCATAAGGATCTCTGCTATAGTGTGGATCATAATTTTGGGGAATTAGCTGCAAGTGGATCCCTTTGCATGCAGTCCGACTTCCATTGCTTCCGATGTCCTAGTGTTGACCTGGTCTTTTCTCTGTACACCAGCAGTGTCATCAGGAAGGTCTGTAACAATAGATAGCGGCATTTATCTTTTTTACATATTACAGTAGATTTCGCTGTGGTGGTGCTGCGGTACGCTGTCTGGTTCGATTCTCAGCTAGAGCATCTTCTGCATGAATGGGTGTACCTTAGTTGAAGGTTGTGCGCCAGGGTTGGTAACTTAGCACGTAAAAATCAACTACCAATCATTAACGGACCGGAGTTCCGCTGTGGCGACCCCTAACCAGGAAAAGCTGAAAGACACAACAACAACAGTAGATTTCACTGAATGATTACCACTTTCCTTACCTTTTCTCTGTTGGTGAGAGCCATCTAGTGACCACTCAGTACTCTGAAAAAAAAAAAAAAAAAAAAAAAAAATTAAGTTTACATCTCGGGTCATGCAACCATAAGATCTTTGCTGAATACAGAAATCATCTGACCTTAGTCCAGAGGGCATCCTGTGTAGGAGAGGCCTTTGCTGTTGGGTCTAGAATGTGAAAATGATGGCACTTTATGATGGGGAGGGAATAAAATAAAAGGTGGCCATGGAGGAATCCACAGGTAGAGACTGAGACCCTATTTAATCTCTCTCCACTAAGGAGTTTCAGATACTTTCCTCATTGAGGTGCAGACTTGCATGCTGATGTTTCTCCTGCTTCCCCAAATATCATAGGTCCCTTGGAGGCTTGGCACTAGCAACCTCATACATTGTGCCAGTCCTCAGTAAAAGGTTTGACTATCATAGTTGGATGCTGGCTTCCAGGGGGTCTGCAGAGGGACAATTAAAGAGATGACTGGAAAGTGCTAACTTCTTTGGAATTTTTGCCATTTTCATTCAGGCACTTGTGGCTGTGGGTCAGGAAGCTGTTGTTTTAGTTGGCCAAGTCTCTAGCACTATCACCTGTGGGACAGATTCCCACCCTGAAGCCTCACCCTCTGATTACAGCACCTTACACCAAAGGCAAAGGGAACTGTATCCATAGTACCTATCCATCTCCGATATTAGAATTGTGGACCACAATCTTGCATACTCTGGACAGTTTTACTGCGATTTCAGCTGCAAAACTGGTAAGGAAGAAACTTGTTCTTCTGGGTCGTTTTATGAGGACTAATTGGGTATGTAAAACTCATAAAATATATGTAGACTTGTTGTACATAGAGGGGCTCAAACATGCTTTTCTTACCAAATGTGTTTAGGATTACCTTGGGTATGGAAGATACTGACTGGTATGTCTCATTTACAGAGGAACACACAAGATGTCCTTCAAGAATGCAACTGCAGTCATAACATATGGGTTGTCCTGCCTCAGGCAGCCCTCGGTCGGCCGGATTCCAAAGTCTGGGTCGGGCGTCGGCTGGTGTCGCCTCCTCTCCGACGTCAGAATGGCTGGAGTATAAAGGCATCGGCCGACACCATCTTCTTCAGTCTTTCTTGCCGCGCGGTGCCCGAAGCAGAAGCAGTTCGCAAGTGCCGGTCGGTCAGCTCCTGTGTTTTCAGTACCGAAGTCATCTAAAAGCTAAGTACCCGTTGGGAACATTTTTCTTGCCTCAGCCGATGTCAGAACAAATTGAGAAAGTTAATAATTGTTTGTCTTGTGGTAAACAAATACCTCATAAGGACTTCCATTCTTATTGCCTCCCTTGCCTGGGCCCAGACCACGACGTCTTGGCCTGTGCTGCCTGTGCTTGCTTTAATAAGCGCACTCTCAGGCGCCGGGCAGAATTTGCCGAAGACTTTTTCGGCGAATCTTTCGCTTATATCATGCCGTCGGAACAACCGACATCTCAATCTACCAAAAAACGAAACGACCGGGACCGACATCCTCGGCCCGCGTCCTCCGCCGATACTCCTCCTAAACCCTCCGCGAGTGCTTCGGTCCCTTCGGAAGTGGTAATTCAACTGCTCCAGGCCGACGACACAGCGTTAACACGTCCTTCTGTCTCGGAGTCTACACCGGTGCCGGTTGTTGATTTTCCTCCAGAAACCGAAGTTCTGGATATACCCGACACCATTCCTGTGGACAAGGTTACTCCTGCACGTGGGGCAGCTAGGCCTCCTGTATCCATGTCCATCAAGGCCTTTGCACGTGCTAAGGCCGCCAGCCAGGCCAAGGCCCATCCTAAACCTACTGCCCAGGCCCCTTCTTCTGATAAACAGATCATGTCTCTTGCTGCAGATCTTATTTCTCTTATCAGGAGGTCTCACCCTCATCCAGACAGAGGTTCTCAGCCGCCTGCAGAGAAAAGGCCCAGACCAGAGCAGGCCGACAACCTCTCTTCAGATGAAGCCTCTGGGGATTCTGAGCATTCAGATACCCAAGAAGAATCCTTCCAAGCCTATGAGGACTTTGGTGCTGAGGAATCAATTCCCTCTGCCTCTCCTCCAGAGGATTTTTCATTCGGTGAAGTCCTACACTCTATGAGGGAGCATTTTAAATGGCAGGGTCAGGAATTCTCTGATTCCAGGAAAAGACTACGTACCTTCCTCAAGCTTCCCCAGCACAGACCTTTAGCTATCCCTCCAGTTATTGATGTCCTGGATGATGTTTTCTCCGACTCCACTGCTAACCCTGATTCTCTCCCTCCTGCTCCTGTTAAGCCAGACAGATATTATAGGGTCCCTGACACCCACAAACATCTCTTTAAGGCCCTTTCTGTGGATCTAGAAGCTATTTCACAGGGCCCCAAGGGAGTGGCTACTTCCACAGCCAAGAATCCACTGCCAGCGGATAGGGAAGCTAGGTCCCTGGAGAGATGGGGTAAAAAAGTTTATACCTCTACCACCCTGGCCATGAGGTCACTTAACTGCCTTTTTCATATGTTTCAGTACCAGGATTTTTTACTGGATGATTTACAGAAAAAGATAGCCTCTCCTGAGCCTATTGATAAAAAGGCATTGCAGGATCTAGTACATAACACTCAGCAGGTTAGCAATCATTTTCTTCAGTGTGGTTATGATGCATTGGAGGCTTCATGTAGGGCAGCTATGACTGGGGCTGTTATACGTAGACATGCTTGGTTAAAAGAACAGCCACTGCCAGACCATGTTAAAGTAAAGATGTCCTTCAAGGATGCATCTGCAGTCCTTACAAATGAGTTGTCCTGTCGTCAGGCAGCCCTTCGGTCGGCCGGATTCCAAAGTCTGGGTCTGGCCTCGGCTGGTGTCGCACTTCACCCGACGTCATCTCTGCTGGTCTTCGGGTATAAAGGCATCAGCCGACGCCATTTTCCTCAGTCTTTCTTGCTGCGTGGCGCCCGAAGCATAAGCTGTTCGCAAGTGCCGGTCGGTCAGATCCAGAGATTACTACTACCGAATACTACTTCGAAGACTTCTAAAAAGCTAAGTACCCCGTTGTGGACGCTTTCTTGCCTCAGCCGATGTCAGAAAAAGTGAATAACTGTTTAACTTGTGGGAAACAAATACCTCATAAAGATTTCCACTCTTACTGCTTACCTTGTTTAGGCCCAGACCACGACGTAGCAGCTTGTTTAGCCTGTGCTTCCTTCAACCGACGAACGCTTAGGCGTCAGTCAGAGTTTGCTGAACAGTTTTTCGGCTCAGATTTTGCGTACATTATGCCGTCGGATCCTCTGACTACTCAAATTGTTAAGAAACGCAAAGAAAAGGACCGACACTCGCGGTCCGCGGTTTCGGCCGAAACCACGGTTAAGCAAACCGCGAGTGTCTCGGTTTCGGCCGAAACCGAGAAAACGGGTCTATCTGCAGCCGAATCCATGACTACTACCGAGGCCCCTTCTACCCTTGTTGAATCGGCCTCTGAAGTTTTGCCTACTATTGTGGTTTCTCAAGAATTATCGGAAACCATCCCTTTGGATGTCTCTACCCCAGCACGTGGTGCTGCTAGGCCTCCTGCAGCCATGTCTATAAAGGCCTTTGC
Source organism: Protopterus annectens (assembly GCF_019279795.1). Taxonomy (NCBI): domain Eukaryota; kingdom Metazoa; phylum Chordata; order Ceratodontiformes; family Protopteridae; genus Protopterus; species Protopterus annectens. The sequence continues at coordinate 172,222,196 of NC_056747.1, read as the reverse complement.
CAGAGCCAAAGCAGCCAAAACTGCTAAGTCTGTGCCTGTTAAGCCCCCCTCTCACAGGCCCAGTTCCAGTTCCCAAATGCTTACTCTGGCAGAGGATCTCATCTCTTTAATAAGGGGATCCCAATCTCACCCAGACAGGGCCTCTCAACCTCCAGAAAAGAGACCTAGAGCAGAGCCCCCTGAGCCAGTGTCCTCAGATGACTCTTCTGATGATACAGACAATACAGACCATCCAGAGGCTCCTTTTTCTACTTATGAAGATTCCGATGCTGAAGAATCGATTCCTTCTGCCTCTCCACCAGAGGAATTTTCCTTTGGGGAAACCTTACATGCCATGCGAGAGCAATTCCAATGGCAGGGACAAGATTTCTCAGATTCAAGAAAAGGCTTAGGACCTTTTTACACTTACCGCAACATAGGCCTCTAGCTATACCTCCAGTTCTTCCTGTTGTGGATGATGCATTTAATGATGCTTGCACTGCTCCTGATACTTTACCTCCAGCCCCTGCTAAGCCCGATAGGTTTTACAGGGTCCCGGACACTCATCACCACTTATACAAGGCTCCTTTTGCAGATCCTGAGACTATCTCCCAGGGGCCTAAGGCAGTAGCTTTGACCTCAGCGAAAACCCTCTCCCTTCTGAAAGGGAATCCAGGTCCTTAGAGATGGGGTAAAAAGTATACACCTCTGCTACTCTCTCAGCTAGAGCTTTGAACTGTCAGTTTCATATGATCCAATACCAAGAGTTTATGCTTGATCAGTTAACTAAGAAACTGTCCTCTGATGATTCCTTAGATAAGAAATATGTTCTAGAAATGGTGAATAGCATTCAGCAGGTTAGTAACCATTCTTTAAAATGTGGCTATGATGCACTGGAGGCTTCATTTAGATCAGCCATGACTGGCACAGTTATAAGAAGGCATGCATGGTTGAAAGAACAGGTCTTGCCGGATCATGTTAAGGCAAAGCTATTAGATGCTCCTATGGATAAGGTCAGTCTATTTGGTTCTCCTGCCCAACAGGTAATGAAGAAAATGGAAGAGAAGGCAAAATCTGTACAAACAGTTAAAGATTTCTTACAGGTTCAGCCCCCAAGATTTAGCAGGAACTGGCCTTCCAAAAATTGGTCCTTTCCAGACTCCTCTAAAACTGCGAGAGGCAGGAATAGGCGTTCAAGAGGCAGAAATCAATCCAGAGGAGGTGCCTACAGGGGACGCCAGTGGCAAGGCAATAACCAACGAGGCACAGATACAACCACTACCACTGCAACAGGACAATCACAGTGACTTGGCTCTGACACCGCCTACCAGGGAACAAATAGCAGCACCCTTAGGCGGAAAGTTAGCCTTATTTTCAAAAAACTGGCACTATATCACAAGAGACAAGTGGATTTTGCAAACTATAGACCAAGACTACAGGTTTCATTTCCACACTTTACCAGTAAAAAGAGGAATGCCAAACCTACCACCAAATCAAAAGACAGCAGCTCTAAAACAAATAGCTCAATTAACAAAGATGAGAGCTGTGGAAAGGGTACCACCACAGAACAGGGCAAGGGATTTTACTCCAGACTCTTCCTAGTACCAAGAAAAGAAAAGTTGGAGACCTATTCTCGACCTGTCCGCTTTAAACACATTCATCATTGTTCCAAAATTCAAAATGCTGACCCTACAGCAACTTCTTCCCATGCTGGGCAAGGAGTTTTGGCTGGTAACTCTAGATCTCAAGGAGGCATACCTGCACGTCCCCATACGACCAAATTGCAGAAGATACCTCATATTTCTTGCAGGATCAGAGCATTATCAATTCTCAGCATTGCCCTTTGGCTTATCTACTGCCCAGAGTGTTCACGAAATGCCTGGCATCAGTAATCGCTCACTGCAGACTTCAGGGAATCCAAATTTATCCATACCTGGACGACTGCCTGATACAAGCGGACAACAGAAACAAGCTGACACAAGACTTACAAAGAGTCATTTGCTTACTACAAGCCCTGGGATACACAGTCAATTTAAAAAAGTCAAGACTGATACCATCCCAAACAAGAACATTCTTGGGTGCAGAATTGGACACAGTAAAACAGATGGCATTCCTAACTGCAGAAAAACAAGAACAACTTCCTCTTTACTTCTTGGCATTAACAAAGCAGAACAAACTAACAGCAAGGAAAGTACTGCAGGCCTTGGGCTTCATGGCATCCTGCATAATCCTGGTCCCCCATGCCAGACTGCATATGAGAAAGCTACAGTGGTACCTAAAGAATTTATGGTCTTAGCACAAGCACAGCTTAGAAACCGAAATACCACTAATCCCATGCCTGAAACAAGAGCTCCTATGGTGGGCTCAGGCATGCCAGTCAAACCCAGGTTTGTCCTTCCACAGCATTCAACCAAGCCAAACCATCACAACGGACGCCTCAGACCTCGGTTGGGGGGCACACATGCTGGACAAGTGCATTCAAGGCTTATGGACTCCAGATCAGCTGCACCTGCACATAAATCAAAAAGAAATGCTGGCAGTAAAACTAGCAATCCAGAATTTCAGACCATTCCTCAAAGAAGGCCAATTGATGATAAGGACAGACAACACCACAGTCATGTGGTACATCAACAAACAGGGAGGCACTCATTCATACCCCCTATGCCGAATGGCTCTGGACCTATGGAATATGGCTCTGAGTTACAACATTCAGTTACAGGCAATATTACGTAGGAAAGAAAACATCCTAGCAGACATGTTAAGCAGAACTACCTCGGATGCTCACGAATGGATGCTACACCCGGACATCTTCAAGGCCATCACAAAGAAATGGGGAATGCCACAAATAGACCTATTCGCATCCCCACTCAATCACCAGCTCAAGAAATTCTGCACAAGGACATACCACCCACTTGCTTGGAAGGTAGACTCCCTATCCTTCAGTTGGAAAGGCCTGACAGCATATGCATTTCCACCTCTTCCTTTGATGCACAAGGTACTTCTGAAAATCAAAGAGGAACATCCAAGGATAATTCTGATGGCTCCAAATTGGCCAAAACAACATTGGTATCCATTACTGAGGAGCATGTCTCGGGGGGGGGGGGGGGCGTGGACACTGCCCCTGATTCCGTTGATGTTAACTCAGAGCGACTACAACATCCTGCATCCAAGCCTGAAAACTCTGCAACTGACTGCCTGGAACATTACATAAGAGCAACTAACCCAGATTTATCCCAAAGGGTTAAAGACATTATCCTTGAGGCCCGCAGACCTTCAACAAGAAGGAACTATGCAGGAAAATGGAAAAGGTTTGTCATTTGGAGTACTGAAAGAGGGAAAGATGTGTCAAAGGTAGATATTGCCAACATCCTGGAGTATTTGGCAGAGCTTCTCCATACAGGCCTGTCCTATTCCTCCATCAAGATACATGCATCAGCTATTTCTGCAGAATACAGCTTCGAACCCCCCTGTCTTCTCACATCCTCTACTCAGGCAGTTTCTGAGAGGAATTAAAAATGTAAAACCTCCTAGGAAACCACCATTACCAGCATGGGACTTGAATTTTGTGCTAGAAAAATTGACACTCCCTCCATTCGAAACAGCAGCAACAGCAGATCTTCAACACCTATCCTGGAAAACTGCTTTCCTGCTGGCAATTACCTCAGCAAGAAGGGTTTCGGAACTACAGGCTTTAATGGCAGTACAACCCTTCCTAATCTTCCATCAAGATAGAGTGTCCATGAGAACTAATCCTACATTTATGCCTAAGGTGGTATCCAGAGTGTCTCTAAACCAGGCAATACACCTACCTACCTTCTTTCCCAACCCACAGAACAGGGGGGAAAGACTGCTGCATACTTTGGATGTACATAGACAGTTGTGCTACTACCTGGACAGAACCAAGGGCAATAGAAAAACTGACCAGCTTCTAGTAGCATATGCAACAGGAAGGGAAGGAAAAGCAATTTCCAAACAGACAATCTCCAAGTGGATAGGAAATTGCATAAGATTCTGTTACTTCTACCATGGAAAGCAAATTCCACAGAACATAAGGCCTCATTCTACAAGGGCTACAGCCACTACCACAGCCTTCTTACGAGGAGTGGCTACCAAGGACATTATAGAGGCTGCTACTTGGACCTCCGTGCATACATTTGCCAAGCATTATAACTTACCTCTATACTCTAGATCCCGAGCAGGGTTTGCCACTGCTGTTTTGCAAGGGATCCTAACTACACCATAAATTCTTCTTCCTCCTTCCCTAGTTTGGCTATGGTATTCTACCCATTTGTAAGGACTGCCGATGCATCCTTGAAGGACATAGTACAGTTTTGTACCTACCATAAATGTAGATGTCCGAACAGGATAGCATCTGCAGTCAGGATTACCCACCCTCCTTCCCCTCTGTGGTACTCCTAGGGTACTTGCCCACCTAATAGCTAGCTGGGGGGGGGGATTTCTTATGGTGTATTTGTTTGTATATATGTACATACATGCTTATTTTTGTGTTTGCCTTCTACTTTTTTGGAAACATTGGCATTTATCCAAAAATTTAGCTATCCAAGAGGGCAACTGGCATCTGGGGCAAGAAACACTGAGGAAAATGGCGTCGGCTGATGCCTTTATACCCGAAGACCAGCAGAGATGACGTCGGGTGAAGTGCGACACCAGCCGAGGCCAGACCCAGACTTTGGAATCCGGCCGACCGAAGGGCTGCCTGACGACAGGACAACCCATTTGTAAGGACTGCAGATGCTATCCTGTTCGGACATCTACATTTATGGTAGGTACAAAACTGTACTTTACTTGATGCACCTCTGGAAAAACAGAAGCTTTTTGGTGCTAATGCACAAGATGTGTTGAAGTCCATTGAGGAAAAAGCTAAATCAGTACAGACAGTCAAAGATTTCCTCCAGGTTCAACCACCCAGATTCAGCAGGAATTGGCCTTCAAAGAATTGGTCCTTTCCAGACACTGACAAGTTTCAAAGGGGAAAAAACAGGCGTGCCCGAGGTAGAGGGCAATACCAAGGCTCCTACAGGGGCCGCCAATGGCAACCACCAAATCAAAGAAGTGGCGCAGGCGGTCCAGCTGCACCACAAGGACAACCACAATGACTTGACTTTCATACTGCCTACAAAGGTTCAAAGAGAAGCACCTTTGGGCGGAAAATTATCCTTATTCTCAAAAAAACTGGCATATCTTAACCAAGGACAAATGGATTCTGGATTTAATAGACAAAGGTTACAGATTCCACTTCCATACTTTATCAATAAGACAAGGCATGCCAAACCTGCCACTTCATCAAAGGGCAGAGGCACTCATTCAAGTTTCAAACTGTTAAATATAAAAGCAATAGAAAAGGTCCCTCCACAGGAACAAGGCCAGGGATTTTATTCAAGACTGTTCCTTGTTCCAAGAAAGGAAAACAAATGGAGGCCTATACTGGACTTGTCTACTCTAAATACTTATCTCATTGTGCCAAAGTTCAAAATGCTGACATTGCAGCAACTCCTTCCCATACTGGGCAAGGGGTCTTGGCTGGTCACTCTGGACCTCAAGGAGGCATACCTGCATGTCCCAATCAGACAAAGCTGCAGAAGATACCTCAGATTTCTTGCAGGGACAGAGCATTATCAATTTTCAGCATTGTCGTTTGGCTTATCTACTGCGCCCAGAGTGTTCACGAAATGCCTGGCATCAGTAGTGGCACACTGCAGACTCCAGGGGATTCAAATATACCCCTACCTGGACGACTGCCTCATACAAGCAGACAACAAACAAACCTTGATAGCAAACTTGGACTATGTCATTCAATTACTACAGGCCTTGGGATACACAGTCAACATTCAGAAATCAAGACTTCTGCCATCCCAACAGATTATTTTCCTCGGAGCCAAACTGGACACAAAAACACAAATGGCTTATCTCACAGATGAAAAACAACAGCAGTTACCAGAGTACTTGAAAGGCCTAGCAAAGCTCTCCCAGCTGACTGCAAGGAAAATCCTGCAGGCCCTGGGGTTCATGGCATCTTGCATTCTCCTGATACCTTTGGCAAGACTTCATATGAGAAAGCTGCAATGGTACTTAAAAAGCTTATGGTCCCAACACAGCCAAAGCCTAGAGGACGTAATCCCACTCATTCCATATCTACAAAGAGAATTTTTGTGGTGGGCTCAAACAGGTCAGTTAAAAAAAGGCATGTCTTTCAACAAACCTCAAGCAGGTCAAATGATTACAACAGACGCCTCAGACCATGGATGGGGGGCGCACATGGAGGGCAGATGCATTCAAGGTCAATGGACACCAAGGGAAAGGCATCTGCACATAAACCAAAAAGAGATGTTGGCAGTGATGCATGCAATCAAGTCTTTCGAAAAATCACTTCAACAAGGACATTTGCTAATAAGGACAGACAAACAGTACTGTTATGTGGTATATAAACAAGCAGGGAGGCACTCATTCTTATCCCCTCTGCAGACTAACAATGATTCTCTGGGGAAAAATCCCTAAGTCTGAAGATACATCTGCGATCCCAGTTTGTGCCAGGCAAGGACAATGTACTGGCGGACAAGCTGAGCAGAAATTTCTTGGATCCACACGAATGGATGCTGCATCCTCACATTTTCTCACAAATAACAAGGACATGGGGAAGACCAGACATAGATCTCTTTGCTTCTCACATGAATCATCACCTGGAAAAGTTCTGTATAAGGACCCACCATCCTCTAGCCTGGAAAACGGATGCTCTCCTTCAGCTGGAATTCCCTAACAATTTATGCATTCCCTCCTCTACCACTGCTGACCAAGGTGATACTGAAGATCAAAGCAGAACAACCAACAGGCATTTTGATAGCTCCAGACTGGCCAAGGCAGCACTGGTACCCATTGCTGTTGAGCATAACTCGGACCAAACCGTGGCCTCTGCCACTATGGCCTCTGCTTCTAACACAACACGATTACAGGACTGTTCATCAAAACCTGAAAACATTGCATCTGACAGCCTGGAAGTTACCATAACTCCTTCCGATATCTCTCTTTCCAAAAAAGTTCAAGAGATCTTACTGGAAGCACAGACCTTCCACCAGAAAACCTATTCAGCCAAGTGGAAGAGATTCATCATCTGGAATGCTAACAGGGGTCAGGATACAACAGTATTGAGTATACCTCAGATATTGGAATACTTGGCAGAAATGTTTCATACTGGTCTCTCATATTCTTCCATAAAGATTCATGCCTCAGCAATCTCAGCAAAATACAATTGTGATCCACCTGTGTTTTCGCATCCTTTGCTAAGACAGTTCCTAAGAGGGATAAAGAATATCAAACCTCCCAGGAAACCGCCAGTACCTGCATGGGACCTCAATTTCGTCTTGGAAAAATTAACTCTTCCTCCCTTTGAACCAGCAGCAACTTCAGAAATGCAATTTCTCTCGGGGAAAACGGTTTTCCTATTGGCAATCACATCAGCAAGAAGAGTCTCGGAGATACAGGCACTCATGGCAGTACCTCCTTTTCTCATTTTTCATCAGGACAGAGTCTCTCTAAGAACCAATCCTTCATTCATGCCAAAAGTAATTTCCAGGGTGTCTCTAAATCAAGCCATTCACCTGCCTACTTTCTTCTCCAATCCTCAAAACAGGGGGGAAGCACTGCTGCATACTTTGGACATACACAGGCAACTACGCTACTACTTGGACAGAACTAAGGCCACCAGAAAGTCTGACCAACTGCTTGTAGCCTATGCTGCTGGAGTACAAGGAAAAGCAATCTCCAAACAAGCAATTTCCAAATGGATTGGACACTGCATCAGATTCTGCTATTCTTTTCATGGAAAAAGTGTGCCAGCCAATATTAGGCCACACTCCACCAGAGCTATAGCCACATCCACAGCTTTCCTAAGAGGAGTGGCTACAAAGGACATTCTAGAGGCTGCTGCTACATGGAGCTCCGTGCATACATTTACCAAGCACTACAACCTGCCTTTGTACTCCATATCCCGAGCAGGCTTTGCTTCGGCAGTCCTGCAGGGCATTTTAGCTACACCATCACTTTCTTAGATCCTACCACCCCCAGCTTGGCTATTCAACCCATTTGTCAGGACTGCAGTTGCATTCTTGAAGGACATAGAACAGTTTTGTACCTACCATAAATGTAGATGTCCGATAGATATATGCAACTGAAGTCAGATTTTCCCTCCCTCCTACCCCTCTGCAATTTTCCTTTTGGGTCCATTCCCCCTTTCCTCTATTAGCTGGGGATATCTGTTATGGTGTATCTGTTTATTACTGTTGTGCATGTCTGGAATTTTTTATCCATTCACCAAATTTAGCCTTCTCTGGAGGGCACCTGGCATCTGGGACAAGACGCACTGAAGAAGATGGCGTCGGCTGATGCCTTTATACCCCAGCCGCTCTGATGTCGGGGAATAGGCGACATCGGCCGACGCCGGACCCGGACTTTGGAATCCGGCCGACCGAAGGGCTGCCTGAGGCAGGATAACCCATATGTCAGGACTGCAGTTGCATATCTATCGGACATCTACATTTATGGTAGGTACAAAACTGTACTTTTTTCCCTTAGATGGGACCGGAGCCGCTCAGCAGGCACTGGCTTCTGAGGGTGTTTTCAGGCCTCAACATTTCTATGTTAAACCGACGCCAGCAACAAAAACAACTTCCATGTCTAAAAAACCGACGCAAGAGCCACGTGCTCAGGGCCTCTATGCCTAAAAAATAGATCATCAAAATGGCTGAGGATTTAATTACCTTGATCAGGGGTTCCCAACCCCCCCTGCTAAGAGGCCTTGGCAAGGCACTGATTATGAATCTTCAGATCAGGTTTCCATTTCTTCTGATTCCTCTTCTGATCAGGAATTTTCTATTCCACCCTATGAGGATTCTGATGCAGAGGAATCCATCCCATCTGCATCTCCTCCTGAGGATTACTCTTTTGGAGAGACTTTGTATACTTTAAGGGAACATTTTCACTGGGAGAGTCAGGACTTCTCCGAATCAAAAGAGAGGCTTAGGGATTTCTTCCTCCTTCCTCAGCATAGGCCTTTGACAATACCTCCTGTATTAGACATTGTTGATGATGTGTTCTCGGAATCAAGCATGGCTCCTGATTCCCTGCCTCCGGCTCCTAGTAAGCCAGACAGATTTTACAGGGTTCCTGACTCTCTCAAATTTCTTTTCAGAAATCCTGCAGCTGATCCTAAAACTATTTCACAGGGTCCCAAGGGTGTAAAGGTCTCTACAGCCAAGAATCCCACCCCTTCTGATAGAGACTCCAGGGCACTGGATAGATGGGGTAAGAAGGTTTATACGTCTGCAACCTTGGCAATCAGGGCTTTAAACTGCCAGTTTCATATGCTTAAATATCAACAGCATGATGTCCTTCATGGATGCATCTGCAGTCATAACAAGTGGGTTGTCCTGTCGTCAGGCAGCCCTGCAGTCGGCCGGATTCCAAAGTCCGGGTCCGGCTTCGGCTGATGTCGCACTCCACCCGACGTCATCTCTGTTGGTCTTCAGGTATAAAAGCATCAGCCGACGCCATTTTCCTCAGTCTTTCTTGCCGCGTGGCGCCCGAAGCAGAAGCTGTTCGCAAGTGCCGGTCG